>NW_021243941.1:41926-108212 GCF_002162155.2 Triticum dicoccoides | reverse complement strand
CCACACCCCGACACCCCGACCCCTGACCCCCTTGAGCCCGTCATTGATTATAGTGATGATGATGATTATGAATTTATTGATGATATTGATCGAGATTATTAGTACGTAGTGTCAGCTATTCACTTTTTTTTATGTTGTACTTGATGATGATACACTTAAGTGATATACATATTATTATTCATGTCGGTATTTTTTTATGTTGTACTAATTTCGTTTACTCTTTGTCATGGCATGTGTTGAAAGATGGTGAGAGCTGGTCAGGAGCGCTCCGAGGACCCTTCTTCGTCGGCGCGTGGTGCGAGGTCTTCCATTCCACACGCACCTCTCCGCCGAGCGTTGCTGGACAGTATGGCGACACCGCCGGGCCCTTCTTCATCGACCACGGTGCCAAGCAGGGGACGAGGTAAGAAGAAGAGAGGAGCTGGAGCACGTGGTCGCGGGAGAGGAGGTAGGGTGACTGCTAGGGCGCCTTCCTCGCCGCCACCCCCAGCTGTTTCACCCGAGCACGTGACTGCTAGGGTGGACTTGTCCGAGGAGGAGGCTACACGGACTCTGGTCCATGAGCCTCCGGTCCACGGGCCTTCGGCCCACAAGCCTCGGGTTGATGGGCCTTCGGGCCACAAGAGTTTGGCCCACGAGACCCCGGAGGAACACATGTTTGGATGGGGTACCTGGCCGGATCAGCCTGAGGAGCCGAGTGGCCATGCTGATGATGGCGCGGAGCCTACTGATATTGAGGAGGAGGGGGGCACCGTCTACCAGCGTGGTTGTACACGGCTCCCGGACGTGCTGGCGACTCGCGAGCAGAGGGGGTTGATTTTCCGTGATGGGGAGAGGTAAGTGCATTTAATCTTTTTGTACCCTTCTGCATTCACGTTTCTTCAAATATCTAATGCATTGGCCTTGTCATGCTGCAGGGGTTGGGACCACCATCATAGTGTCCGCCGGCCCAACTCCATCCTTGGAGTTCTTTGTCGGCAAAACTTCCCGGGGATTGTCACGTTGCCTGGTGAGGGTCGGCTTCCAGAGCTTGGATTGAGTTGGGAGCACTATTTGGCTGCCTCGGCGCCGCCGGGTGAGATTATCGATGGTGTCTTGTGCAAGACGAGGGCAGACGTGGTGATTAGAAAGTTTTGGGTAATTTCTCCTTTACACAATTAAAAATCTTCAACTAGCTAGTTATTAATTGTACTAATCAATATTGTCTCATTTGATTGCAGACATTCTACAGGTGTGAGGAGGGATACGAGGAGGAGGCGGCAAATGTTATCGATAACGTCTGCAAGCGCCTACTACAGAACTTACGGTACGAGGCTCGGGTGCAGGTTGTTCGAGACTACTACTCCTCACGTGGTATCAAGAAGACCAAGCCGGCGTGCTGCGAGAAGTTCTTGAGTAAGGAGGAGTACATGAAGGTAATTCTTAAGGCCTTGTACTTTACTTCCTTCATTTAGTAATTCATAGCCGTAGCGCTCAAGTTTCTATTTCCTAACTTAGGCCCCTCCGAGATGGTGTGCGGATCGGATGGATTGTTGGGAGGTGTTGGTCAATGAGTGGTGCTCAAAAGAATGGCTAGCCATCCACAACGAGGCCAAGGACAGACGTGCCCAAATGGAAGGTGTGCCACACCATCAAGGCAGCTCCAACTTATATCAGTACGGGCGGAACTGGGTATGTGGTTTGCTTCATGATTCATGCAATTCGTTCATCATGCTAGATTCAGCCCTTTAATTACTAATTTACTTTGTTTCTCTCTTTCAGACACGCTACAATAAGGCGGATAAGGTGCCAGAGGTGTACGACCTGTATGCCATGGCCCACAGTGGCTCTTACAAGAAAGTCAAGGCATTCTCTGCATCTGACCTCGATGATCCAAAAAACTTCACCAACATCTCCTCCCACGACATCCTCGTGAAATATAGAGATGAGGGGAAGGCGAGGAAAGGGGAGGACTTTAACCCGAGCCAGGGTCCCATTTATACAAAGCTGCTGATGATATCTGGTGGCGGGAGGTCCCATGGCTCCATAGCCATGGGAGATGGACTTATCCGTTGTCCTAGCTCTCTCCCGGAGATCAAGGCACGCCAGTCGAGCTCCGCTCCTAAGATAAGGCCTCGTGAACGGCCAGTCCAACTCGCCTTCAAGGTTAGTTATACGTACTCAGCTATCTTTCTCCATTACATTGTGGGCGCTTCCATCAATGATTACAAATGGTAACGAGGAGTGGTGTTGCAGGCTGCTATACAAAGTGAGAGAGATAGAACGGAGAAACTTCTGGCGGAGGCGGCGGAGAGGCAGCGGGAGTTGGAGGAGAGGACGACAAAGATGTTGGAGGAGGAGAGGGCACGGAATGATATGCAGGCAAGGGCCATGTACGAGCTCCTTGTGGTAAGTTTTTTCTACACATTAGTCAAAACATTCATGTAGTGTTTGTCTCATTACTAACTAGTGACTGAGTTGTCAAAACCAAATGTGCAGTCTGTGTGTGAGAAGTCCGGTCAGACCGCTCCGCTGATGCCAGTGATTGCTCCTGGGACCATGGTGAGTTTAATTGGAATGGACATTACTTGCTAGTCTTAACATTTGAGTGTCATCATGCTAACGAGACACTGGAAATGATCTTTGGTGCAGCGTAACTCCAAACAAGCATCACACGGTCCTTCTCCAGCTACCGGCACGAGCCACCCCGCTACTACACCTCCATGATCGCGGTAAGTGTCTCTAGTGGTTTGCTTAACAAATGCATAAAGACCTAGACTTAGCTTTATTTCCTCCAATATGCTTACCATAATGACTTTGAGTTAGCTTCTTTTCTCCAAAATGATTTAATAAGCTTACTGTTGTAGGGTCAAACCCTAGGAAGGATCTTTTCACTCTTGGAGGGGGAAAAGGAGGAAAAACTCAAGAACACCAAGAACACCAAGAACAAAATCTCTCAAACAAACCAAGTATCACATCTACTAGAGTGGCACACATAAGATCCACATGATTACAAGATCAATACAAGGAGAGTATGATGAGGACATGACTACCTTGGATATGACCAAAAATATTGCATATATGCATATTTGTCAGGTGATTTCTAGTGCAAACTATTCAATAATCTATTTATGTTATCCAGAACAAAAATACTTCACACACTTTTGTGTTTTGTCTAATTGCAGGTGTATGGGACATTTGTACAATCCACATATGAAGATAAGGAAGAAAGAAATGTTTATTTGCTGTTCAAAAAGTTCTCTCTCGTCACTTTTGGCCCAAGAGAAGATAGAGTCCAAGTCTCTCACGTTCTGGATTCAGATTCGGACTGCACAGACATACCTGACTCAAAACGCACACAAGTTTTTCATACGGACTCCGAATTGGGTGATTCTTTTTTTGTTGGAAACTAGATTTCGTGCACTTTCCAACCCAATTGGAATCACCTTCAAATTCGTCCGGAGCGTTGAGTTGTGGACGAAACAATCTGATGCTGCAGCAGAATCCGAGTCAAACTACAAGTCCAAAGGTGTTACATCACCTCCACTTGGGCCCATTAGCCTTGTACGACCTAGATTTAGTTTTAGGCTGCCTTGGGACGTCCTCCAACCTCCTTGGCCTCCACCCCTTGCTCCTATATAAGTAGATCCATCTAGTAGCTTTTCCTTGGGATTTGTTTAGTTAAAAGTTAGCCATTGCAACTTCGTGTACTTCGTTTGTGTCCAACGACCAGACCAAGACCGCTTACGGATCCCCACCATTATCAATACTTCATATATATTCGCAATATTCAGATTGCTTTATCATATTCTTGCTCGTTCTTCGATTGCTTGCAGGAATAGACCTTCGTGGTCAGGTTGATCGTGCTCCAGCGTGGTCAATAACCTCTCGGAGTTGGTTTAGCGATTGCTAAGGCACAACGTCGTTGCACGTTTGTAGTCGGATCGTCAAAGTCGTCTCCACCAAATCGATAGTTATCATCTCATCGAAAGATCGGGACACCCCGCCTCTATCAAGTGGTATCAGTTTTCAGGTTGCTCGGTGAGAATTTCCAGTTTTCCTAGATTAGATTTATTTTCTTACCTATTGTCCAAGAAAAAGCCACAAAAAAGAGTTAGATCTATTCATCCTTGGTCCAAGCCAGTCTGAGCCTTTGCAATTTTTTTTTCATTGCTTGCATAGTTGAATTATCGGTTGCATCGTCGTGTCGAGTTGCTGGTCTTAGTGTCTAGTTCGTTTAGAGTTTCGAGTTCTGTTCACATTAGTCACGCCACCGCTGCATCATTATCTCTTCCGCTGTCCACCACCCATCCATCAATTTCCACCACGTGCTACCCATCATTCATTGTCATAATAATAGTTGAGATCGTTCACATCTTCACTTGATCCAATCTGCATCTTATCTAGTTTGTTTTGGAAAGAGGGAGAAAAAAAGAGAGAGAAAAAAAAACAAGAGAAAAAAAGGAGAAAAAAAAAGTCAGAGAAAAAAAAAGGAGAGAAAGAAAAAAAGTGTGAGGAAAAAAAAGTGAGAAGAAAAAAAAACAAAAAAATCGGCACAAACTTTTTCAGAGGAAAGTTGGAGACAAAGTTGTTGATATATCCTGCTTGGCTGTTGTTTCACCTCATTATCTTTACTGCCGTTGTGATCTTCATTTATATCTTGCTCTCTAGAGCTACTTAGTGTCCTTCATTGATGCTAGTTGTGCTACGACGTGACCTCATTAGTGTTCTAGGCTCGCGTCTCTAGTTCGGTCTAGCCTAGGACCAGCACAGTACCGTCGTTGAGCGTTTATTCAACATTGCATCTTTGAATTGATTATTGCTAATCTTTTGCTACCATATATAGCCAACCCAGCTCCACATATTTCTACACCGTGTATACGTACGCTCCCCTGGCAATCGCTTTACTCAATATTCGGAGTTACTTGACACCGCTGGTTGCCGATCACCGCCTGCTGCATGGTAAGAACTTGTAAGACATTGATATTTGCTTTACTGTGAGCGTTTTACCACCACATCCTAGTAGTTATAGGAACATTATTTTTGGGTTTTGTTTCTTGTTCTACTAATCATGACAGGATCCAGAGTCAATTCATGGGCTTTGTCGATCGCGGGAGACGTGCCACCACCTTTGCAAATACCACAACCGTCACGAGAGGTGCACAAACATCCAAATGTACATGATCAGGTTAATGTATCTATACCACCATTTAATGGCCGTTTTAAACCTGCTTTATATATTGAATGGGAGTTCGACATAAAAAATATATTTGCTTCCCATAATTTCAATGAACATAAAAAGGTTAAGGTTGCGGTTGGTTCTTTCACTGGTTATGCTTTGGTTTGGTGGAGTGAATATTGTCGGTTACACCCTGATTATATACCTACTACTTGGGATGATTTGAAACTTGCCATGCGACATACTTTCGTCCCTGCTTATTATACTCGTGACATGATTAAGAAGTTGCAACACTTAAAACAAGGTAGTGAAACTGTAACAAAATAATTGGAATCACCTTCAAATTCGTCCGGAGCGTTGAGTTGTGGACGAAACAATCTGATGCTGCAGCAGAATCCGAGTCAAACTACAAGTCCAAAGGTGTTACATCACCTCCACCATGTGACACATCGCCCCTGAGAGTGGCTACATCATCTGAGTTGATCATAAGAGGTAATGACAAAGGTACTGATCTTCCATCTCTACATGAGAATGATGAATGCCTTGTCAATTTGAATGCACCATCTGATGAGCTACCAACTACTTTGATCACACCACCTATTTTAGAGGACTACGTTGATAATTTGACTTTGCCATGTGATCAAACAACTGAAATACCAACAATTTTGAGTGCACCCATTGAATTAACTATTGATGCAAAAGAACCAATGTTTAATCATTTTGATATGACCTCTAATCTTGGTGATGATTCTGTGTTGAATGACTTATTGCATGTTTGCTTATTTAAGCATGTTGTAGCATGTAAATTTGATGCAAGTAAGGTTTATTCACCAATGTTGGGATGGTTTAATGATGAACATTGTCAATCTTTTGAAATGAATAAGAGCTTCATTTATATGTGCAAACTGAGTTGCAATATTTTCATGCCTTCTACTTCTTGTGCTAATTTTTTGGCTTTAGATTTTATGAACTATGCAAGTTACTCATCTATTCATGTGTTATATATGCAAAAATCAAGGGAAGTAAAAATGGATGACATATACATATACAACATGTACACCTTGTCTCTTTTGTTAGCCACATTTCAGATTAAGCAACGCCGAGGACGGCTTTATTTTCAAGAAGGGGAGGATGATGAGGACATGACTACCTTGGATATGACCAAAAATATTGCATATATGCATATTTGTCAGGTGATTTCTAGTGCAAACTATTCAATAATCTATTTATGTTATCCAGAACAAAAATACTTCACACACTTTTGTGTTTTGTCTAATTGCAGGTGTATGGGACATTTGTACAATCCACATATGAAGATAAGGAAGAAAGAAATGTTTATTTGCTGTTCAAAAAGTTCTCTCGCGTCACTTTTGGCCCAAGAGAAGATAGAGTCCAAGTCTCTCACGTTCTGGATTCAGATTCGGACTGCACAGACATACCTGACTCAAAACGCACACAAGTTTTTCATACGGACTCCGAATTGGGTGATTCTTTTTTTGTTGGAAACTAGATTTCGTGCACTTTCCAACCCAATTGGAATCACCTTCAAATTCGTCCGGAGCGTTGAGTTGTGGACGAAACAATCTGATGCTGCAGCAGAATCCGAGTCAAACTACAAGTCCAAAGGTGTTACATCACCTCCACTTGGCCCCATTGGCCTTGTACGACCTAGATTTAGTTTTAGGCTGCCTTGGGACGTCCTCCAACCTCCTTGGCCTCCACCCCTTGCTCCTATATAAGTAGATCCATCTAGTAGCTTTTCCTTGGGATTTGTTTAGTTAAAAGTTAGCCATTGCAACTTCGTGTACTTCGTTTGTGTCCAACGACCAGACCAAGACCGCTTACGGATCCCCACCATTATCAATACTTCATATATATTCGCAATATTCAGATTGCTTTATCATATTCTTGCTCGTTCTTCGATTGCTTGCAGGAATAGACCTTCGTGGTCAGGTTGATCGTGCTCCAGCGTGGTCAATAACCTCTCGGAGTTGGTTTAGCGATTGCTAAGGCACAACGTCGTTGCACGTTTGTAGTCGGATCGTCAAAGTCGTCTCCACCAAATCGATAGTTATCATCTCATCGAAAGATCGGGACACGAGGACATGACTACCTTGGATATGACCAAAAATATTGCATATATGCATATTTGTCAGGTGATTTCTAGTGCAAACTATTCAATAATCTATTTATGTTATCCAGAACAAAAATACTTCACACACTTTTGTGTTTTGTCTAATTGCAGGTGTATGGGACATTTGTACAATCCACATATGAAGATAAGGAAGAAAGAAATGTTTATTTGCTGTTCAAAAAGTTCTCTCACGTCACTTTTGGCCCAAGAGAAGATAGAGTCCAAGTGTCTCACGTTCTGGATTCAGATTCGGACTGCACAGACATACCTGACTCAAAACGCACACAAGTTTTTCATACGGACTCCGAATTGGGTAAAATTCTTCCCACTATGTGAGGTCTTGATGATCTTCTCCAAGAGGAGGCCTTGATAATCCTATGGATTCTTCCCAAGGTGGGGGCTTGAGCTACTAGGAGGAGGGGATACAATGAGCAAAGGCTCAAAATATGTAGTCTAATCTTTGCTAAACCTCCAAATGACCTAGGAGGTCCACTTATATAGTCTAGGGACGAAACAAGCTAAGGGAGGAGGATACAAAGGCCAAAAGGCCAAAACACGCGGATGGACTAGAGGGGTCCGGGCACCCGGGTAACATGGGCCGGGCACCCGGCCTACACAGGGGGCGGCTGTAGAGAGGCCGGGCACCCGGGGGCCCAAGGCCCGTTCACCCGGGGGTGCGCTGGAGGCCGGCTGGAGGGGTGGCCGGGCACCCGGGGCCTCAAGCCCGGGCACCCGGGGCTGCGCCAGGAGGCCGGCTGGGACGGGCCGGGCACCCAGGGCCAAGGCCTGGGCACCCGGGGTGCGGCTGGAGGTTGGGCCAGGCGGGGTCAGGCCCCCAGCGGGAGAGGGCCGGGCACCCGGGCCAGCCAGGGAGGCCGCGGCCTTGGTGGCTTGAGGTGGCCGGGCACCCGGGTACTTTGGTGGCCGGGCACCCAGAGTGGTCTGTGCCCTCCATTGCTCCTTTCTTCTCGTTCCCTCGCTGCCCCTCCTTTTCCATGGTTACTTGAATCTCCGTCCTCGCGTCCTCCCAGTCATCTCCTTGGTACCTAACAAGGCAGAATGTTTTTATTTGAGGTAGGCCCCAATTCTCATGTGAATTCGAATGATGTTCGAAGAGGAAAGAGTTCACCTCGTTCTCGATGTGGCGCGCCCATGCTCTTGTCAATGGCCCTCTTGGTGTTTGCGGTGGTGATGGAGTGTCGGTGCGGGTAGTTGAGTGATGCTCCGCATCATCTCCCCCCCTTGGGAGAGATCCGACCTCGGATCATGATCCTCATCACCACGGAAACGGTTGTCGTGGATGGACTTGTAGTTGGACGAAGTGGAAGTCATGGCGCAATCCAAGTACTCCAATATGTCGTCGGAGGAGTAGACGTGCAAAAAGAGCAAACACAAACGACACTTGGAAATACAATAGTTAGTGCATACAAAGTGTCCATTAAGGAAGAATGAGTCCGTGCGACAAGATTGTTCGTGGCAAAGCGCATGAAGCTTCTCAAGGTGAAATAGAATGAGATGCAAAGTGTTCATGGGAGCAAAAGCATTCATTGTGTACACAAATGTGTTGTGAGTATGATCAATGCAACCACGGTGCAAAATGATGTCATAGTGAGACGGTTTATCAATAGCATGAATATGGCAATGTATGCTCAATATGAAAAAAGTTATCATGTAATTGATGGTAGGCAATAAGATCATGATGTATGAATACGCCATCAAGAAAGATCACAACAAATTTGCTAAGGAAATGCACGAGCTCAAATATCATGGGAATATGAGATGCAACAAGACAATCGTAATGTGTGTCAATCCATGCATAGGGTGCAAACTTGCGGTGAGTATGAGATGTCCATCGAGCATGCCATGTGGAAGCATAATCAACCAATATGGAGGTTGTGGTATAAAAAGTCAAAGGAGTGTTGATGTACCAAAGCTCGATGTCGTCGCATGTGTGGGGTTCCAAAGGTGCATCCAATAAGTGCGAGCGCTCCTCAACTTGAAGGTCCATAGGGTCCATCTCCAATGTCGCTCCTCCATTTGCGAGATGTATCATGTAGACAACAAGAAGGGAACAACAATGAAAGAGTGACCCGTCCAATGTGCGTATTTGAGGATGGCTCAAAGGGAAAGAGTTCACCTTTATGAGGATGTCGAAAATGTTGGAGTCGTGCATCGTGTATGCCTTCACATGACCAAGTTGTCTTACCATGGTACTGCCTTGTGAATCCTTCAAAACGAAAGAACATGACAAACACTCGGAAAAACAAATGAGGTTAGCGGAAATGCAAAACCTATCATTCGTGTGGTAAGATACCGAACAAGTGTATGTATCATGCTCATCATAAGAAAGAACAAGGGAATTTGGCATGGTATGTAAGCATATGATGCAATAACAACCAAGTACAATAGGTTCAAATAAACAAGCATGCATCACAAGTAAACTGTCAAAGTCTCCAAGATCAAGAAGCATAATATGGTTGCACTCAATACAAGTGGATATGAGAGAGGCAACTAATGGAGGCAAGTGACAATGAGCAATATATATCATGTGAGAGGCATGAGCATATATGTCATCAACCCAAGAAAGCGAGTAATAGTGGAACATGGGTGATGCAACCAAGCAAGAAATCATAGCAATCAAGTCAAGCAAGCTAGTAGTGCGAAGATGCAACATACTAGGAGGAATCATGGCAAGCATGTCATGGGTGCAAATAGTGGGCATATATAATGCACATGACATATCACAATCATGAAAACAAGATATGAGGAAACTAGGCTCATGGTGTTGGCAAGAAGTCCTATGTAAATAGCAATGTAACATCATGACTCTCCCAACACAAGAATCAACAATAGCATGAGGCACATGATAAACATGGCAAAAGCAACAACACTCTCCACCAAGCATGCAAATACACATAGGAATATCATAATGGTGCATCATGGGTAAATGCAAGCAAGGGTCACAATTGCATGGCAAAGTCATGTAAAGAGGCATAACATGCAAATTGAACATGAAAGTATGGGCATAAGGTGACAAGTGGTAGATAGCCCATAGCCGTGTGAGAGCCAAGTAAAAGAGAAGCGCGTAGTCCTTGAGCGAAGGGAACGTTGGTAAGGATAATCCACGGAATCCCAAATCATCGTTGCTCTCAAGAGCTCGTCTCGTCAACTCGTGGGATTGAGACGTTGACGAGTATACGTGAGTACCTACACACAACAAAGACAAAGGGAAAATTGTGTGTGCGTGGTATATGTACACATCATCCCTTATGATGCGCACGTGCGTGTGTTGGTTTGCACAAAATAGCCAATGCTCAAATAAATGAGATGCGTGATATAGAAACATGTCATCCATCATGAGAGGTTTGTTATTATGTATAGAATAATGGAGACTCAAATTGTGGAAATCATCACTAGTGATATCTAGAGCATTGTCATGAATGGTATGCATATGATGCAAACAATTATGGGAAATCTCACCCATAGCATATGACAAGTTTAATGGATTGTCAAACAGGACGTGACCTCTAGAATTTTCACAAGATATCCTATGAAGCATGGTATCACAACTAGGCAAATCAACATGCTCATCATCATATTCATCATAAATAGGTGGCATATCTAAGCATGTAGAAGACATAGTATGGTGAATCCATAAGGTGATCATCATGTGAGCAATCAATGTCAAGCGAGTCCACTAGTGGGACAAGAGAAGCACCATCACCTATGTTACCTTTGAAGTGTCGCCCATGTGTTGTAGGTGAGGTGTCGAAGATCCACTCGTTGTTATCTTCATCTTGATGGAACCATGCGGGGTGTGCATCATCATCCACCATGGCCATCGTCATCTCCATTGGAGGTGTGGACTCGTCGAGGATAGGCATGTCGTCATGTAGGAGACCTAGCATCAAAGAGGAAAACACACTCGGAGTAGAGGTTAAGTCGTGAGAAATCATAGTGGCCTCACGTGCCCTCTCAACTACCTCACTCACTAAGTGTTGTGGCTCACTCACTCCCTCTTGGATGCTCTCACTCGTATGGTTGGTGGAGTCACTCAAATGGCTCTCAACCTCACATAGGGTGTGTGGCATGCTCTCATGTGTGGGTGTCGGAGAGATGTTGGTGCCAATGTCTCCATGCTCAACGCCTATCGCCGCCTTGGTTGAAGGGATAGTCCCATGCTCAACCTTCTCGCCGTCTTCGCCGTGGATGAAGGCCGAAGATGGCACATCATCACTCTTGCCTCCAAAGATGGAAGCATCATCCTTGCTCGCCACCGTGTCGCTCTCCTTCAAAGCTTGCTCCTTGAGGGTCTCCATAGTTGTACTCATCGCCGCACCGTCTTGAAAAAGAGTCGAAGTAGACTCGGTGTCATCAATGCCACAAAGAGGGATGGCGGTGGAGTCGAACTTGGGAGCGTAGTCTTGGAGCTTGTCGGCCTTGGACAACGTGGTGGTACTAGCCTCACGCTCGCCATCCTTGAGGTTGGTCTTCGATAAGTGTGCTTGGGGTGGAGAAGTCTTGGCCTTCATAAGTTCTTGTCCCGCCTTGAGAGCACCAATGTAGTTGTCGTCGAGGGACTTGTAATTTTCGAGGAAGATAATCTTGGAGATGTCGTTGTTCAATCCCATCATGAAGTATAACTTCATCCAAATGGGGTCGTCCACACCGGCTCGTCGCAAGGCTGTCTTCATCTCAAGGAAGTACTCGTCGAGGGACTTGGATCCTTGGATGGTGTTCTCCAATTGGCGTTGAAGATGTTCCGTGTAGGTGGAAGGCAAAAACGCTCGCCGCATAGCTTTCTTCATCTTGGGCCAACTCGTGACGAAGGTTGTCGAAGGTGTATGAAGCCACCATGTCGATGCGTAATCATGGAAGGTACTTGAGGCGCGCTTCACTTGGTCTTCGGAATGGACTTGATGAAGCTTGAGGTAGTCGTCCATCTTGCACTCCCACTCGAGATACTCCTCGGGGTCTAGAGTCCCATAGAAAGGAAGCTCGTGGTCGATGTCGAGGTCGTAGTAGCTTGTGGAAGTCGTGGACTTGATCTTGTGGAGTTTCTCTTGACGTAGCACTCGTTGCGCGATGAAGTGGTTCTTAGAGACAAAGCCAGAGTCATCACCTTGCTCCTCGAAAAGTGGGTTCGCCGACGAGTGTGGCCTATCCATCATAACCAAGTGGTGTGAGTAGGAAAGTGAGAGAACAATACCAAAGTTACCTTCTCCGAGGATTGAGGATGTAACAAGTGTCACTCAATGCAATGCCACAATAGGAGAATTGGAACCGGGTTTGTTTCTCACACCTACAAGTAAGAGGCTTATGGAGTAGCTCGGTTAGGAAGGTGACAAAAATTTCAAGCAAATGTTAGTCAAGATATCGATAAGGTTGAGAAGGTTCACAAAAATGCAAGTAAAGCAAATAGATCAAACCCAAAGGTATCACTAGGTACACACGCACGGAAGATAGATGGGATCCGCACAACCAAGGAGTGAGCTCGAAATGTGCAACCACGGAAAATGCTCTTGTTGTGCGAATGCTCGAGAGACACTAGCTCGATTGCTCAAATGGGCAAGATACGCTTGTGCACCTACCTATGAGAGAACCGTGCCGTCTTCAATCCCAACTATGGTATATATGCGATGACCAAGATGATATAGGTATGCAAATGGCTCAACTCTATTGCTTACGAGCTCTTTGTTTCTCCTCTTTTGCTTAAAAGCTTTTCTTCTTCCTTCTTTTTTTTCTATGCTTGATGCTCGAGCCGAGTATGATATGAGACAAGTATGTATGATATGCACGGGAGAGACTTATGGCACTAAGATGATAACACGATCACTACGGTGCACAAAAAGCGTGGCCCGGCAATTCTCAACTTGCTAGTCTCAATGGGTAAGCGACGCAAAGTGGCTCGGGCTATCAATGCAAAAGCAAGGTAAGGATTAAGTGTCGTCAAGGTTACCGTCCTTTCTTACAGTTAGCGATGAAGATGACTCCGAGTTGATGATGTTGACGAAGATGTCACACGCTCCTAAGTAGCCGAAACACCTTAGGAAACGCAAATGGCAATGCAAGATCGGTCAAATGCGGAAAGTAGGTGCTTTTGTGATGATTTTTTGATGGGGGTTAATGGTGGTGGTAGTGGGATTAGTGGATGGGGGATGTCAAGAGCTTCTAAACGATCTAAAGAACACGAAAAACGGACTTGGGAGGTGGAAATTATGGCCAAAACGGTGTTGGAAGTGGGCTTATTCGGGGGGGTGCGGGCACCCGGGGGTGGGTGGTGCGGGTGCCCGGGGTGGTCAGGGGGAAGTGGCCCGGGGGTGCGGGTGCCGGGGGTTCGAGGTGCGGGCACCCGGTGGTGGCCGATTTGGGCGG
Organism: Triticum dicoccoides; assembly: GCF_002162155.2. Classification (NCBI taxonomy): domain Eukaryota; kingdom Viridiplantae; phylum Streptophyta; class Magnoliopsida; order Poales; family Poaceae; genus Triticum; species Triticum dicoccoides. The sequence continues at coordinate 94,545 of NW_021243941.1, read as the reverse complement.
AAATCTTTGGGGAAAGGACAAATTCGGTGGATTTCCTGGTGGGAAGGGTGGGGTTTGTTGGGGAGGGGCTAGATCCACTTGCCAAACATCAAATCCATGGACGAAAACAACCAAATCTCACAAGATCCAACAAATTGCAAGAAAATTTTTTGGGGCTATTTTTGTGGGGATTTTCGGATTTGGATGAAAAACAACAAAATCAAGCTAGCAAATGGGGGGATGGGACTCCAAGATGTGAATAAACCTTGCTCATGATACCAAGATGTTGTAGGGTCAAACCCTAGGAAGGATCTTTTCACTCTTGGAGGGGGAAAAGGAGGAAAAACTCAAGAACACCAAGAACACCAACAACAAAATCTCTCAAACAAACCAAGTATCACATCTACTAGAGTGGCACACATAAGATCCACATGATTACAAGATCAATACAAGGAGAGTAGCACTTGGTAAAATTCTTCCCACTATGTGAGGTCTTGATGATCTTCTCCAAGAGGAGGCCTTAATAATCCTATGGATTCTTCCCAAGGTGGGGGCTTGAGCTCCTAGGAGGAGGGGATCCAATGAGCAAAGGCTCAAAATGTGTAGTCTAATCTTTGCTAACCCTCCAAATGACCTAGGAGGTCCACTAATATAGTCTAGGGACGAAACAAGCTAAGGAAGGAGGATACAAAGGCCAAAAGGCCAAAACACGCGGATGGACCGGAGGGGTCCGGGCACCCAGGCAACATGGGCCAGGCACCCGGCCTGCACAGGGGGCGGTTGTAGGGAGGCCGGGCACCCGGGGGCCCAAGGCCCGGGCACCCGAGGGTGTGCTGGAGGCCGGCTGGAGGGGTGGTCGGGCACCCGGGGCCTCAAGCCCGGGCACCCGGGGCTGCGCCAGGAGGCCGGCTGGGACGAGCCGGGTACCCGGGGGCCAAGGCCCGGGCACCCGGGGAGCGGCTGGAGGCTGGGCCAGGGGGGGCCAGGCACCTGGCGGGAGAGGGCCGGGCACTCGGGCCAGCTAGGGAGGCTGCGGCCTTGGTGGCTGGAGGTGGTCGGGCACCCGGGTCCTTTGGTGGCCGGGCACCCGGAGTGGTCCGTGCCCTCTGTTGCTTCGTTGTTCTCGTTCCCTCGCTGCCCCTCCTTCTCATGGTTACTTGAATCTCCGTCCTCGCGTCCTCCCGGTCATCTCCTTGGTACCTAACAAGGCACAATGTTTCTATTTGGGGTAGTCCCCAATTCTCATGTGAATTCGAATGGTGTTCGAAGAGGAAAGAGTTCACCTCGTTCTCGATGTGGCGCGCCCGTGCTCTTGTCAATGGCCCTCTTGGTGTTTGCGGTGGTGATGGAGTGTCAGTGCGGGTAGTTGAGGGATGCTTCGCATCACTTACTGACCTCCAAAACCATCCATTTTACCTATGTTAGCTCTAAAACGATATGTACTTAGCTTACTTATGTAAAAAATGGCATAATTAGCTTAGTTAGCTCATAAACGATCCCATTTTACCTAAGTTAGCTCTAAAATGACCCATTTTACCTTACTTAGCTTATAAGTGATCCATTTTACCCAAGTTAGCTCTAAAATGACCTATTTTAACTAGATTAGCTCCTAAACGATCCATTTCACCTAAATTGGCTCATAAATGATCCATTTCACCTAAGTTAGCTCATAAATGGCATATACTTGTTCTACTCTTCTTCTTGTAGTCACCTTTTTCTAACTTTCTTATTTGCCATTTTGCAGATTTCATTCACTTCACGAAAGCTAGCTTGCTATGATGGAGTGCTTGTTTTTTCTTTCATTCTCTTCAAGTATTCTTCTAGCTTGCTATCTTGATGAAACTTTGCATTGTAATATGTATGGATGGAACAATGTGTATGCGCAACTTGGTATGTATGAATGGATGGAACTATATATGTATGTACGATGAAACTTATGAGCTAGATATGTCATATGTTTGCTGTTAAATAGCCCTGTGAAATATATATATATATGTCATATATATTTGCTGTGAAAATTGTTGGATTTAAAAAAACAGAAAAAGAGGCAATGCAGGATCTTTGCCGTCAGCCACTGATGGCAAAGCCACCTTTGCCGACAGCCGCGGACGGCAAAGAAGCCACGCGACGGCCACCTGTGGTTCCTGGTGGGCTGACCCATTTGGTCAGTTTGCCTACAGTGGCGGACGACAAAGGCTTTGCCTACCGCAGCAGACGGCAAAGGCTTTGCCTACTGAAGCAGACGGCAAGGGCTGCTGTTAGCCACCTAATGGACTAACAGCGTAATTATTGCCGTCTGCTTTCTTTGCCGTCAGCTGCTGACGGCAAAGGACCCTTTGCCGTCAGCCTCAGAAAGCAGACGGCAAAGTAGCTCTTTGCCGATCCTTACTTTGCTGGAGCCTTTTGCCGTCCACAGCAGACGGCAAAGACCTTTGCCGTCCACCGTTCCTGCCTTTGCCGTCCACCATGGCAGATGGAAAAGTAACTGATTCCTATAGTGATAGGCATAACCAACCACTCGTACAAGCCAAATTTGGTTTTGAAAGCGGTTTTCCACTCATCACCCTCTTGTATGCGGAATTGATAATAGCCACTCTTAAGATCAATTTTTGAGAAAAAGGCGGCACCGCTAAGTTCATCAAGCATATCATCTAGGCGAGGAATGGGATGCCTATAACGAACGGTAATAACATTGATGGGTCTACAATCGGAACACATGCGACAACTTCCATCTTGCTTAGGAACAAGTATAACCGGAACGGCACAAGGGCTTAGGCTTTCACGTACATGACCATTGTCGATTAGTTGTTATACTTGCGATTGGATCTCCTTAGTTTCTTCGGGGTTGACGCGGTATGGAGCTTTGTTTGGAAGGGGCGCTCTAGGGATGAGGTCGATTCGATGCTCAATGCCTCATAGTGGAGGTAGACTCGGAGGTAGCTCATCGGGGAAAACATCTTGGAATTCCTGCAAAAGAGATTGAAACACTAAAGGTAGCTCGTGAGAGGTGTTAGTTTTTGGGTCCCCATCATTGCACACAAGGACAAAGTGCATAACACTCGATGGGTTCTCACACACTTCTCTCATCTCACTTTTTGTGGCAAATAGGACTAGGTTTTTCTCTCTAGGCGAAGAGGCGCTCAAGTTTGGCTTGTGGCTCTCACTCACTTTTTGGTGGATCACTTTCAAACTCTTCTCTCCATGATGGGTGGCTTGCTTGTCGGCTATCACTTGACTAGAAGACATAGGTCGTAGCACATACTCCTTTCCTTTCATCTTGAAAGCTATAGTGATTGGTATGCCCATTGTGGATGACACCACCATTGAATTGCCAAGGCCTACCAAGAAGGAGGTGGCAAACGGACATCAGGACAACATCACACTCCAAAGTATTCTCACATGCACCAATTTTGAAGGAGACTTGGACCGTATGCTCAACTCATATAGTGCCGGAGTCACTTAGCCATTGGACTTTGTATGGGTGTGGGTGCTTCATCTTGACCAACTGAAGCTTGGAGCATAGTTCTTCACTTTCCAAGTTGTGACAACTACCTCCATCGATGATGACCTTGACGGACCTTCCATTGATGCCGGCCTTTGTGTGGAAGATGTGGCATCTTTGGTCTTCTTCTTGTTGATGTTGAAGAGTCAAGACCTTGGAGACAACGAGAGCGGGGCTCGAATCCTCATCACAAAAGACTTGATCATCTTCATCCTCATTCACAAGCTAGTGCATGGCCACTTGCTCAAGGGCTTCCATCTCCTCATCACTCATGGAGTCATAGGTGCCATCGTCGTTGAGGATCATGGTTCACTTGTTTGTGCATTCGTAGGACTTGTGGCCTCGGCCACCACAAGTGAAACACTTGAAGGAGCTTGTCTTTATGGTCTCATCGGTCGGAGAAGATGATGAAGCGTGCGGCTTGTAGTTGCTTGTAGTAGGAGGAGGACAACTTGAACTTGACGAAGTTTTCTTCTAACTTGACTTTGTCGTCGTTGCTTCGAGAAGGCTTGGTTGATGTAGAGATTGGAGGAGTTGTTGAAGCTTGGTTGTTGGAGAAGCCGCAGGTCTTAGACGAGTAATTGGCATACTTGAAGTCATCTTGCACTTGACGTTCTGCATTTGTAGCTTGATGCATGAGCTCAATGAGGTTGGAGTAGGGTTGGAAGTCGCCAATCTTCTTGATGGGATGATTGAGTCCATTCAAGAATCGTGCCTTAGTTTGCTCATCATCTTCCATGACATTGGGTAGAATCATGGCTATCTCCATTTCCTTGTAGTATTCTTCAACACTCTTTGTTCCTTGCTTGAGGAGTTGGAGTGTCTTGAAGAGATCGCGGTTGTAATAGGTGGGCACAAAACATGCTCGCATGACATCCTTCATTTGAGCCCAAGTGGTGATTGGAGGTTCACCTCTTGCTTCTCGGCGCTCAAGGACTTGTTCCCATCATATGAGCACAAGTCTTAGAACTCAAGTGATGCCATAGCGATCTTCTTCTCTTCCTCATAGTTGTGCAAACGAAAGATTTTGTCGACCTTCAATGCCCATGAGAGGTATTCTTCGGGATCATTGCTTCCATTGAACTTGGGCATGGTGAATTTTAGCTTGCGGTAGCGTTGCTCTTCATTGTGTTGTTGGCAATGGTGATGATGACGCTCTTGACGGTGAGGGTAATCATCCTCATGTTGCTCGTGGCATGGAGGAAGTCCATGATCAACTTGCTCTTGTTGAACTTGAGGTTGAGGTGGAGCTTGACGAGCTTGTGGAGGAGCCTAATGAACTTGATGTTGCACACGCGGTTGGTAGTTCCTCTCTTGGATTTCTTCTCGAAGGGCTTCCTCTTGATTGCGCCGTTCGCGACTGCGGTTTGCAATGGCTCGACTTGATTCTTGAAGGGCACGTTGCGCCTCAAGAGCTTGCGCTTCACGTTGTTGTTGTTGAAGACGTTGAGCCTCTGATGAGGACATCAATACATTTGTTACACCCAAAGCCCCTGTTGCTATACATACTGGACCAATTACTAGAGCTCGTGCACGCCAACTAAATTACCAGGTACTTTCGTTTCTTGCTAATGATTCTAATGTTCATGAGAATATGATGCTGCCTAAATTGGATACGTTTGTTTTGCTTACAAATGAAGGGCCTAGCTTGGAGAAGGATGAACATTGGAGCAAGAACAAGCATGGAGATGATGGCATGCGCAAGGGGAACAAGAACGGAGTTACAAGTGATGATTTCAGGACTTTGAAGCCACCATAATGGGTGCATGAAGCCTTGGACGAAATATACAAGATGCCACTTCATAAATTTCGTCCCGAGGCTATTTTAGGTGCTGCGTCACCTTATTATTGGGCCAGGCCCATGTAATTTCGAAATACATAAGTATAGGCTATTTTTAGAGTCCGTATGTGTGGGGAAACAAGAGATAGGGTTGATTTCGGACCCCTCCACCAAGGGCCACGAAATTCCCCCCTCTTCCTCCATATATACAGTCCTTAGGGCATCGTTTAGACTTTGGGTTTTGTTTAGATTAAAAGTTCGCCATAGCTGCAACTTCGCGTACTTCGTTTGTGTTCAACGACCAGACAAAGGCGTCACAGAACCCCACCTTGATCAATAAAGCTTTCATCTTATATTCGCAATATCCAGATTGCAATCTTAGTTTCTTGCTTGTTCTTCGTTTGCTTGCAGGAAACAGACCCTCCTGGTCAGGTTGATCGTGCTCCGGCGTGGTCAATAACCTCTCGGAGTTGGTTTAGCGATTGCTAAGGCGCGACGTCCTCGCACGTTCGTAGTCGGATCGTCAAAGTCGACTTCCACCAAAGCGAAATCCACCATCTCATCGAAAGACGGGACACCTTTGCCTCTATCAAGTGGTATCAGATTTCCAGGTTGCTCGGTGAGATTTTACAGTTTTTCATAGTTTAGATCGAGTCTGTTCTTCATACCTATAGTCCACGAAAAAGCCACAAAAAAAATTAGGGTTAGTTCATCATATCCGAACCAATCTGAGCCTTGCATAATCTTTTTAGGGTTTTGCTTTGTTGAATTTGCGGTTGCATCGTCGTGTCTAGTTGCTGGTCTTAGAGTCTAGTCTTTTAGAGTTTCGAGTTCTGGTCATAAGTTGCCACGCCGCCGCCGCACCATCATCATCGCCCCTGCCATCTACCACCACCGCTTATCCGCCACCGCTTCGAATCCGTATCCCTATACCACCACAGCTGTCATATACCACCACCGCTGCCATCTACCACCATGTATCCACCACCAATCCGAGTTCTTGTCATATTAGGTTTGTTTTCGAGATCCATCTAGTTTCCGATTCGTGTTTCCTTGCCGGAGTAGGTTTCGGAAAAAAAAAATTCGTGTTTCCTTGCCGGAGTCGGGTAGCCACGCTCCGTTTAGGCCCAAAATTTTTCGAAAACGCATTTTTCGAAAAAATTTCTGGCTATCCTATTTTTAGGTGTTTCTGAGTGTTTTGAGACAGGTGCCATTATAGGAAGTTTTTTTTGACCCGTTACCAGTTTTTGGGTCCGGGCAGTCAAAAAAAAAATTGGTCGAAAACATTTCGTGTCCATCCTGTCAGTTTGAGCTAGGAAGAGTTTTGAGACACTCGCCATTATAGTGATTTTTCGCAAAAAAAAAAGCAGCGCAAAAAAAAAGCGAAAAAAAATCAGAGTGTGCTTTTCCCTTGTTTACGTGCCGCGCCGTGATTTTGTTGGTGTTCTAGGCTCGCGTCTCTAGCACAGTCTAGCCTAGGACCAGCACAGTACCGTCGTTGAGCGTTTATTCAACTTTGCATCTCTGAATTGATTATTGCTGACCCTTTTTGCTACCATACTATAAGCCTTCCCAGCTCCACATACATCTAGGTCGTGCGTTTGACTCTCCCTGGTAATCGCTCTATCCAAGCTTTGAGAGTTTTTGACTACAACGGTTGCCGATCACCGCCTGCTGCTGGGTAAGAACTGGTAAGAATTTGAGATTTGCTTGACGGATTTGTGACACCCACCACCACCACTTGTTAGTAGTCTGTAGGATCATATTCTTGTATGTTTCTATTGCTGCTAACCATGCCAGGATCACAAGCCGACGAGATTGACTGGGAGAATTTATCGAACAAGGAGCTTCATGATAAGTTTCAGCAAATGATGACTGAACAGGTGCAAGATGTGCTGAACAATTTTGAAGAGGCCATGGAGAAGATCACTGGCCTTGAGAAGACGTTTGAAACAAAGCTCGATAACAAGTTTAATGAATTGCTCGCGCGTCTTCCACCACCACCACCTGCTGCACCTAACGCACCTCTCCAACAACAACAACAACGACTACCTCCACATCGCGAAACAGACCTTCGCCGAGCGAGTCGTGTTCCTCTTGCGTTTGCCCAAACTGTTGGTGCTGCTGTTGATACTTCTTTGGCTCCTGCTACTGCTACTGCTGGTATCCAGGAGGATGATGATTATGTGGGAGATTATGAGGATGAGGTTGATCAAAATCCGAACTACGTGCAGCCACCAGCACCACCACCACCAGGTCGACCTCAGGTATATATTCGTAATGGTAGGCCTGCACCACCACCTCAGGTACGAGATGATGTCCATATTCCTAAACTGAAATTGAATATTCCACCATTTGAGGGTAGATATGTTCCTGATATATATCTTACTTGGGAGTTAGAAACTGAACAATGATTTACATGTTTACAATATCCTGAGGAGAGACGAGTTGCTGCTGCTGTTTGTGCTTTCACTAGTTTTGCATGTGTATGGTGGTCTGAACATTGTAGATTATATCCTATTCCAACTACTTGGGCTGCTTTGAAAACTGCTATGCGTACGCGTTGGGTTCCACCATATTATCAACGTGAATTGCTTCAAAAATTGCAGCGTCTAAGACAAGGGAAAAATTCTGTAGAAGAATATTATCAGGAATTACAAACTGGCATGATTAGATGTGGTATTGTTGAGGAGAATGAAGCTATGCTTGCACGTTTTCTGGGTGGATTAAATAGAGAGATTCAGACCATTCTAGACTATAAGGAGTATACTAATATCACTCGTTTATTCCATCTTGCTTGTAAAGCTGAACGTGAAGTGCAGGATCGACAAGCATTGGGGCGAACTAACTTTTCTGCAGGCCGACCTTCATCATGGACACCGCGTGCATCTTCTACTTCAACTGCACCAGCACCTCAATTAGGTGCCTCCTCCAGTCGTGATACAAGAAAACAGGCACAACCACCATTATCTGCCAAGAGCGCACCTGCTGGGCCTGCACGGAGTTCTTCTTCTTCCATGGCATCAACAGGGCACACAAGTGATATTATTTGTCGTCGTTGTAAGGGAGAAGGTCATTATGCGAGAGAATGCAAATCTCCGCGTGTGATGATTGCTACCGCGGATGGTGGATATGAGTCCGCTAGTGACTATGATGAGGAGACTTTGGCTCTTATTACACGTGAAGAACATGGTGGAGATGATTCTGATCATGAGACGCAATACATGGCTCCTGAAGACGCTGACAGTGATGAGGACATCAATACAATTGTTACACCCACAGCCCCTGCTGCTATACATACTGGACCAATTACTAGAGCTCGTGCACGCCAACTAAATTACCAGGTACTTTCGTTTCTTGGTAATGATTCTAATGTTCATGAGAATATGATGCTGCCTAAATTGGATACATTTGTTTTGCTTACAAATGAAGGGCCTAGCTTGGAGAAGGATGAACATTGGAGCAAGAACAAGCATGGAGATGATGGCATGCGCAAGGGAAACAGGAACGGAGTTACAAGTGATGATTTCAGGACTTTGAAGCCACCATAATGGGTGCATGAAGCCTTGGACGAAATATACAAGATGCCACTTCATAAATTTCGTCCCGAGGCTATTTTAGGTGCTGCGTCACCTTATTATTGGGCCAGGCCCATGTAATTTCGAAATACATAAGTATAGGCTATTTTTAGAGTCCGTATGTGTGGGGAAACAAGAGATAGGGTTGATTTCGGACTCCTCCACCAAGGGCCACGAAATTCCCCCCTCTTCCTCCATATATACAGCCCTTAGGGCATCGTTTAGACTTTGGGTTTTGTTTAGATTAAAAGTTCGCCATAGCTGCAACTTCGCGTACTTCGTTTGTGTTCAACGACCAGACAAAGGCGTCACAGAACCCCACCTTGATCAATAAAGCTTTCATCTTATATTCGCAATATCCAGATTGCAATCTTAGTTTCTTGCTTGTTCTTCGTTTGCTCGCAGGAAACAGACCCTCGTGGTCAGGTTGATCGTGCTCCGGCGTGGTCAATAACCTCTCGGAGTTGGTTTAGCGATTGCTAAGGCGCGACGTCCTCGCACGTTCGTAGTCGGATCGTCAAAGTCGACTCCCACCAAAGCGAAATCCACCATCTCATCGAAAGACGGGACACCTTTGCCTCTATCAGACGAGTTGCTGCTGCTGTTTGTGCTTTCACTAGTTTTGCATGTGTATGGTGGTCTGAACATTGTAGATTATATCCTATTCCAACTACTTGGGCTGCTTTGAAAACTGCTATGCGTACGCGTTGGGTTCCACCATATTATCAACGTGAATTGCTTCAAAAATTGCAGCGTTTAAGACAAGGAAAAAATTCTGTAGAAGAATATTATCAGGAATTACAAACTGGCATGATTAGATGTGGTATTGTTGAGGAGAATGAAGCTATGCTTGCACGTTTTCTGGGTGGATTAAATAGAGAGATTCAGACCATTCTAGACTATAAGGAGTATACTAATATCACTCGTTTATTCCATCTTGCTTGTAAAGCTGAACGTGAAGTGCAGGATCGACAAGCATTGGGGCGAACTAACTTTTCTGCAGGCCGACCTTCATCATGGACACCACGTGCATCTTCTACTTCAACTGCACCAGCACCTCCATCCGGTGCCACCTTCAGCCGTGATACAAGAAAACAGGCACAACCACCATTATCTGCCAAGAGCGCACCTGCGGGGCCTGCACAGCGTTCTTCTTCTTCCATGGCATCAACAGGGCACACAAGTGATATTATTTGTCGTCGTTGTAAGGGAGGAGGTCATTATGCGAGAGAATGCAAATCTCCGTGTGTGATGATTGCTACCGCGGATGGTGGATATGAGTCCGCTAGTGACTATGATGAGGAGACATTGGCTCTTATTACACGTGAAGAACATGGTGGAGATGATTCTGATCATGAGACGCAATACATGGCTCCTAAAGACGCTGACAGGTATGGATGTTTAGTTTCTCAACGTGTTTTGAGTGTGCAGGTCACACAAGCTGAGCAAAATCAGAGGCACAATTTGTTCCATACCAAGGGAGTTGTGAAGGAACGTTCTGTGCGCGTCATAATAGACGGAGGGATCTGCAACAACTTGGCTAGCATGGAGATGGTGGAGAAGCTTTCTCTCACCACAAGACCACATCCACATCCTTACTACATCCAATGGTTCAACAACAGCGGCAAGGTTAAGGTAACACGTACTGTTCGTGTGCATTTTAGTATCTCTACATATGCTGATTATGTTGATTGTGATGTGGTACCTATGCAAGCATGTTCTTTATTACTTGGTATACCATGGCAATTTGATAAAAATTCTGTACACCATGGTAGAAACAATCACTATACTCTTGTGCATAAGGATAAAAATATTACTTTGCTTCCTATGACTCCTGATTCCATGTTGAAAGATGATATTAATAGAGCTAATAAAGCAAAACAGGAGACGAATAAGAGTGAAAATCAGATTGTGGCACAAGCATTTGAGCAACAAATGAAGCCTAATAATAAACCATCTCTTGTTGCTTCTGAAATTAAATTGAAAAGTGCATGTTTATTTGCCACCAAATCTGATACTGATGAGCTAGATTTCAGCAAATCTGTTTGCTATGCTTTTGTGTGCAAAGAGGCATTATTTTCATTCGAGGACGTGCCTTCCTCTTTGCCTCCTGCTGTCACTAAGATTTTGCAGGAGTTCGCTGACGTCTTTCCACAAGACGTGCCACCGGGATTACCGCCTATTCGAGGGATTGAGCATCAGATTGACTTAATTCCCGGTGCTTCACTGCCAAACCGTGCACCATACCGTACCAATCCAGAGGAGACGAAGGAGATTATGCGTCAAGTACAAGAGCTTCTCGACAAAGGTTATATACGCGAATCCCTTAGTCCTTGTGCTGTTCCTATTATTCTAGTGCCGAAAAAGGATGGTACATCACGTATGTGTGTTGATTGTAGAGGCATTAATAATATTACTATTCGTTATCGTCATCCTATTCCTAGGCTAGATGATATGCTTGATGAATTGAGTGGCTCTACAATATTCTCCAAAGTTGATTTGCGTAGTGGCTACCATCAAATTCGTATGAAATTGGGAGATGAATGGAAAACAGCATTTAAAACTAAGTTTGGATTATATGAGTGGTTAGTCATGCCTTTTGGGTTAACTAATGCACCTAGTACTTTCATGAGATTAATGAACGAAGTTTTACGTGCTTTCATTGGACGATTTGTGGTAGTTTACTTTGATGACATATTGATTTATAGCAGATCTTTGGAAGAACATTTACATGCTGTTTTTATTGCTCTACGTGATGCACGTTTGTTTGGTAACCTTGGGAAGTGCACCTTTTGCACCGACCGAGTATCTTTTCTTGGCTATGTTGTTACTCCACAGGGAATTGAAGTTGATAAAGCCAAGATTGAAGCTATTGAGAGTTGGCCGCAGCCCAAAACGGTCACACAAGTGTGGAGTTTTCTTGGCCTCGCTGGATTCTATAGGCGTTTTGTGAGAGATTTCAGCACCATTGCCGCACCTCTCAATGAGCTTACAAAGAAAGATGTGCCTTTTCTTTGGGGTACCGCACAGGAAGAAGCCTTCACGGTATTGAAAGATAAGTTGACACATGCTCCTTTACTCCAACTTCCTGATTTTAATAAGACTTTTGAGCTTGAATGTGATGCTAGTGGAATTGGATTAGGAGGTGTGTTATTACAAGATGGCAAACCTGTTGCATACTTTTCTGAAAAATTGAGTGGGCCTAGTCTGAATTATTCTACTTATGATAAAGAATTATATGCTCTTGTTCGGACTTTAGAAACATGGCAACATTATTTATGGCCCAAAGAATTTGTTATACATTCTGATCATGAATCTTTGAAACATATTAAAAGTCAAGCTAAACTGAATCGTAGACATGCTAAATGGGTTGAATTCATTGAGACTTTCCCTTATGTCATTAAACACAAGAAGGGAAAAGAAAATGTTATTGCTGATGCATTGTGTCGTCGCTATACTATGCTTTCACAACTTGACTTCAAAATATTTGGTTTGGAGACCATCAAAGATCAATATGTGCATGATGCTGATTTTAAAGATGTAATGCAGAATTGTAAAGAAGGAAGAATGTGGAACAAGTTCATCGTTAACGATGGATTTGTGTTTCGTGCTAACAAGCTATGCATTCCAGCTAGCTCCGTTCGTCTTTTGTTGTTGCAGGAGGCGCATGGAGGAGGATTAATGGGACACTTTGGCGTGAAGAAGACGGAGGACGTACTTGCTACACATTTATTTTGGCCAAAGATGAGACGGGATGTTGAGCGTTTTATTGCTCGATGCACTACATGTCAAAAAGCTAAGTCACGACTCAATCCTCATGGTTTATATATGCCTTTGCCTGTACCTAGTGTTCCTTGGGAGGATATATCTATGGACTTTGTTTTAGGTTTACCTCGAACAAAGAAGGGGAGGGATAGCATATTTGTTGTCGTGGATAGATTCTCAAAAATGGCACACTTTATACCATGTCATAAAAGCGATGATGCTGTTAATGTTGCTGATTTGTTCTTTCGTGAAATTATTCGCTTGCATGGTGTGCCAAATAGTATTGTTTCAGATCGTGATACTAAATTTCTTAGCCACTTTTGGAGATGTTTATGGGCTAAGTTGGGGACTAAACTGCTTTTTAGTACTACTTGTCACCCCCAAACTGATGGACAAACTGAAGTAGTCAATAGAACGTTGTCTACTATGCTTAGGGCTGTTTTGAAGAATAATAAGAAAATGTGGGAGGAATGCTTGCCTCATATTGAATTTCCTTATAATCGTTCATTGCATTCTACTACTAAGATGTGCCCTTTTGAAGTTGTGTATGGTTTCCTACCTCGTGCACCTATTGATTTGTTGTCTCTTCCATCTTCGGAGAAGGTTAATTTTGATGCTAAACAACGTGCTGAATTGATTTTAAAAATGCATGAGTTAACTAAGGAAAACATTGAGCGTATGAATGCTAAATATAAACTTGCTGGAGATAAGGGTAGAAAACATGTTGTGTTTGCACCTGGAGATCTTGTTTGGTTACATTTGCGTAAGGATAGATTTCCTGATTTGCGCAAATCAAAGCTAATGCCACGTGCTGATGGTCCCTTTAAGGTGTTAGAGAAAATAAATGATAATGCATATAAACTTGAGCTGCCTGCAGATTTTGGGGTTAGTCCCACTTTTAACATTGCAGATTTGAAGCCTTATTTGGGTGAGGAAGATGAACTTCCGTCGAGGACGACTTCATTTCAAGAAGGGGAGGATGATGAGGACATCAATACATTTGTTACACCCACAGCCCCTGTTGCTATACATACTGGACCAATTACTAGAGCTCGTGCACGCCAACTAAATTATCAGGTACTTTCGTTTCTTGGTAATGATTCTAATGTTCATGAGAATATGATGCTGCCTAAATTGGATACATTTGTTTTGCTTACAAATGAAGGGCCTAGCTTGGAGAAGGATGAACATTGGAGTAAGAACAAGCATGGAGATGATGGCATGCGCAAGGGGAACAAGAACGGAGTTACAAGTGATGATTTCAGGACTTTGAAGCCACCATAATGGGTGCATGAAGCCTTGGACGAAATATACAAGATGCCACTTCATAAATTTCGTCCCGAGGCTATTTTAGGTGCTGCGTCACCTTATTATTGGGCCAGGCCCATGTAATTTCGAAATACATAAGTATAGGCTATTTTTAGAGTCCGTATGTGTGGGGAAACAAGAGATAGGGTTGATTTCGGACCCCTCCACCAAGGGCCACGAAATTCCCCCCTCTTCCTCCATATATACAGCCCTTAGGGCATCGTTTAGAGTTTGGGTTTTGTTTAGATTAAAAGTTCGCCATAGCTGCAACTTCGCGTACTTCGTTTGTGTTCAACGACCAGACAAAGGCGTCACAGAACCCCACCTTGATCAATAAAGCTTTCATCTTATATTCGCAATATCCAGATTGCAATCTTAGTTTCTTGCTTGTTCTTCGTTTGCTCGCAGGAAACAGACCCTCGTGGTCAGGTTGATCGTGCTCCGGCGTGGTCAATAACCTCTCGGAGTTGGTTTAGCGATTGCTAAGGCGCGACGTCCTCGCACATTCGTAGTCGGATCGTCAAAGTCGACTTCCACCAAAGCGAAATCCACCATCTCATCGAAAGACGGGACACCTTTGCCTCTATCATTTACGTGCTGTTTTTATTGCTCTACGTGATGCACGTTTGTTTGGTAACCTTGGGAAGTGCACCTTTTGCACCGACCGAGTATCTTTTCTGGGCTATGTTGTTACTCCACAGGGAATTGAAGTTGATAAAGCCAAGATTGAATGATAGAGGCGAGGGTCCCGATCTTTCGATGAGATGATGGATATCGCTTTGGTGGAAGTCGACTTTGACGATCCGACTACGAACGTGCGAGGACGTCGCGCCTTAGCAATCGCTAAACCAACTCCGAGAGGTTATTGACCACGCCGGAGCACGATCAACCTGACCACGAGGGTCTGTTTCCTGCGAGCAAACGAAGAACAAGCAAGAAACTAAGATTGCAATCTGGATATTGCGAATATAAGATGAAAGCTTTATTGATCAAGGTGGGGTTCTGTGACGCCTTTGTCTGGTCGTTGAACACAAACGAAGTACGCGAAGTTGCAGCTATGGCGAACTTTTAATCTAAACAAAACCCAAAGTCTAAACGATGCCCTAAGGGCTGTATATATGGAGGAAGAGGGGGGGAATTTCGTGGCCCTTGGTGGAGGGGTCCGAAATCAACCCTATCTCTTGTTTCCCCACACATACGGACTCTAAAAATAGCCTATACTTATGTATTTCGAAATTACATGGGCCTGGCCCAATAATAAGGTGACGCAGCAACTAAAATAGCCTCGGGACGAAATTTATGAAGTGGCATCTTGTATATTTCGTCCAAGGCTTCATGCACCCATTATGGTGGCTTCAAAGTCCTGAAATCATCACTTGTAACTCCGTTCTTGTTTCCCTTGCGCATGCCATCATCTCCATGCTTGTTCTTGCTCCAATGTTCATCCTTCTCCAAGCTAGGCCCTTCATTTGTAAGCAAAACAAATGTATCCAATTTAGGCAGCATCATATTCTCATGAACATTAGAATCATTACCAAGAAACGAAAGTACCTGGTAATTTAGTTGGCGTGCACGAGCTCTAGTAATTGGTCCAGTATGTATAGCAGCAGGGGCTGTGGGTGTAACAATTGTATTGATGTCCTCATCAGATAGCATATTTGTTGTCGTGGATAGATTCTCGAAAATGGCACACTTTATACCATGTCATAAAAGCGATGATGCTGTTAATGTTGCTGATTTGTTCTTTCGTGAAATTATTTGCTTGCATGGTGTGCCAAATACTATTGTTTCAGATCGTGATACTAAATTTCTTAGCCACTTTTGGAGATGTTTATGGGCTAAGTTGGGGACTAAACTGCTTTTTAGTACTACTTGTCACCCCCAAACTGATGGACAAACTGAAGTAGTCAATAGAACGTTGTCTACTATGCTTAGGGCTGTTTTGAAGAATAATAAGAAAATGTGGGAGGAATGCTTGCCTCATATTGAATTTGCTTATAATCGTTCATTGCATTCTACTACTAAGATGTGCCCTTTTGAAGTTGTGTATGGTTTCCTACCTCGTGCACCTATTGATTTGTTGCCTCTTCCATCTTCAGAGAAGGTTAATTTTGATGCTAAACAACGTGCTGAATTGATTTTAAAAATGCATGAGTTAACTAAGGAAAACATTGAGCGTATGAATGCTAAATATAAACTTGCTGGAGATAAGGGTAGAAAACATGTTGTGTTTGCACCTGGAGATCTTGTTTGGTTACATTTGCGTAAGGATAGATTTCCTAATTTGCGCAAATCAAAGCTAATGCCACGTGCTGATGGTCCCTTTAAGGTGTTAGAGAAAATAAATGATAATGCATATAAACTTGAGCTGCCTGCAGATTTTGGGGTTAGTCCCACTTTTAACATTGCAGATTTGAAGCATTATGTGGGTGAGGAAGATGAACTTCCGTCGAGGACGACTTCATTTCAAGAAGGGGAGGATGATGAGGACATCAATACAATTGTTACACCCACAGCCCCTGCTGCTATACATACTGGACCAATTACTAGAGCTCGTGCACGCCAACTAAATTACCAGGTACTTTCGTTTCTTGGTAATGATTCTAATGTTCATGAGAATATGATGCTGCCTAAATTGGATACATTTGTTTTGCTTACAAATGAAGGGCCTAGCTTGGAGAAGGATGAACATTGGAGTAAGAACAAGCATGGAGATGATGGCATGCGCAAGGGGAACAAGAACGGAGTTACAAGTGATGATTTCAGGACTTTGAAGCCACCATAATGGGTGCATGAAGCCTTGGACGAAATATACAAGATGCCACTTCATAAATTTCGTCCCGAGGCTATTTTAGGTGCTGCGTCACCTTATTATTGGGCCAGGCCCATGTAATTTCGAAATACATAAGTATAGGCTATTTTTAGAGTCCGTATGTGTGGGGAAACAAGAGATAGGGTTGATTTCGGACCCCTCCACCAAGGGCCACGAAATTCCCCCCCTCTTCCTCCATATATACAGTCCTTAGGGCATCGTTTAGACTTTGGGTTTTGTTTAGATTAAAAGTTCGCCATAGCTGCAACTTCGCGTACTTCGTTTGTGTTCAACGACCAGACAAAGGCGTCACAGAACCCCACCTTGATCAATAAAGCTTTCATCTTATATTCGCAATATCCAGATTGCAATCTTAGTTTCTTGCTTGTTCTTCGTTTGCTCGCAGGAAACAGACCCTCCTGGTCAGGTTGATCGTGCTCCGGCGTGGTCAATAACCTCTCGGAGTTGGTTTAGCGATTGCTAAGGCGCGACGTCCTCGCACGTTCGTAGTCGGATCGTCAAAGTCGACTTCCACCAAAGCGAAATCCACCATCTCATCGAAAGACGGGACACCTTTGCCTCTATCAGCCTCGGCGTCTTGTTCCTCTTGTTGTAGACGCGCTCGTTCTTCCTCTTGGCGCCGTTGTCGTTGTTGTTCTTGAGCTTGAGCAAACGCAACTTGATGTGGTGGAGGACAAAGTTCTCGGTCGACTTGCTCTTGTGAATGCTTGTCATGTAGCAGATTGCGAGATGCATGATGGTCTTGACGCGGCTCGTCGAAGAGTGTTCGATGACGGTGTACTTGAGCCGGAGAAGGAGTCGTCGGAGTGTCGACTTGAGTGGCTCCGTCTTGAGTATGAAGAAGTAGAAGGAGGACGGTTCACCAACAAGGCGCGGATCTCGTCCATCCTTGCATCGTTCTCTTGCTTGTGCGCGTTGAGCTTTTTGTCGAAGTAGACCTTGGTACGTTGCTCGGAGAGTCGCAAGTCGGTGGCGAGGTTGTCGATGCGGTCGGACATAGCTTGTTGCTCTTGATGTAACACTCGTTGTGCACCAAAGAGGTGGCTCTTGGTGACGTATGATGACATGTCGTCGTCTTGCTCGATGAAGAGTGAGTTGGTAGAAGTACTCGGCCTATCCATCATTCCAAGCAAAAAAATGTGAGTGGTAGAAAGAGAAGAACTTATACCAATGTACCTTGACCGATGTTGACGATGAATCAAGTTCACTCAAATGCGGACAATGAAGTAGCACTATTGGTACCAATTCTTGTTGGTTCTCACACCTACACAAGTAAAAGCTTATGGTGGAGCTTGGTTTGGATGGTGGCACTAAATTTGATGCAATTGTAAGTGAGCTTCAATAATGTTGGAAAAAATTCACAAATTTGCAAATGCAACGAGTACACCAAGCAAATAGGGGTAGACGGAAACACACACGCAAATAGATAAATGGGATTGTGCAAACCAAAGGTGAACCAAAATGTGAAATCCATGAAAATGCTCTTGTTGCACAATACACGAGAGACGCTAGCACGATTGCACAATAGGCGGATACAGAACTTGTGCACAACCTACTAGGCAAAAATGCAATGATCTCTATCTTAAGTATGCATATGTATGGTATTTCGGTGCTATGATCCAAGATGATCGAGTATGACAATCTTAATGTAGTATGATGCTATGGTTCCTGCTTATAAGCTCTTTGCTTATCTTTCCTCTTTGCTTAAAAGCTTGGGTGGCTCTTTCACTTTTGAGCTCTTTTCTCATGCAAAACTTCGCAAACCCAGGTAGCAATTGTGTATGCTATGACAACTTCGTGACACAAAAGTTGATGCCAAGATATGCACCACTATGGTATGGTATGTATGGTATGGAGTATGATCACTAATGTGCACAAGTCACGTTGCCGGCAATACTCAATGGCTAGTCTCGATGGGTAAGTTATGCAAAAGTAAGGCCATGTGGGTATCAATGCAATTGCAAGGTATGACAAAGATGTCATCGAAGTTACCGTCCTTGGCGATGATGAGTAGTCGATGGAGATGAGAAGTGGTGATGGTGACGTCGAACCGTACCTATATAGCCGAAACACAATAGGACACGGGAACCATAACCCAAAATCTCAAAGACCAAAACGTGTCAAAATCGACATAGGAGGTAGCGGTGAGTGGTGGTGGTGCTTGTGGAAAGCGGTGGGGGTATGCGGAAGTAAGCGTGGGCACCGGGGCAAAATTGGGCGAAACTATGCGGAAATGGGCGCGGGGGGATGGAGTTGCTGCTATCAGGGGCCGGATGTCTGGGACGCCGAATGTCCAGTGGACACGGGCGGATGTCCGGGCTCCTGGATCGGGGACGAACACGATGAACTCCACGGGAAAAAGGGCAACTCCGGGGCCAAATTCGGACGAATTGGTGGATGGAAATCGCGGGAGAGATGGGGAAAAGCTAGATACACTCGATGCACAGCAGATCCGTGGATCAAGTTCAACAAAACTTCATCACACCAACAAATCACAAAAAAACTTGGGGGCTATTTTTGGTGGGGATTTTCAGATTTAGGATGAAATCAACAAAATCAAGCTAGAAAACACGGGGTAGGGTCTCCAAAAACGTGATCAACGTGGCTCATGATACCAAGATGATGTAGGGCGGAACTGTAGGGGCCGATCTTTCATGTTTGGAGTGGATCCTACGGGGAAACATGAATAACACGTGGAAGAACACGAGGGAAATCACGGGGAAAAAACAAGAGAAACCCTCAACCGACAAGGGATCGATCACACAAGGTCTAGATCATCGAGGCACATAGTAACACGAGATCCAAAGTGAACAAAGGACGATACAAGATTAACCGTTCTTCTCCGTGAGGAGGTCTTGATTGTCTTCTCCGGATGGAGGCCTTAAATCCGGATGGATCTTCTCCGAAGAGGTGCGGTCCCTCACGATGGAGTAGATCCGGTATGAATGAGCAATGCTCTATCTCAAATGAGCTATCACAATGCTAACCCTAAAACGTAGGTGGGGATGGAATATATATAGTCTAGGGGCGAAGAGGGGTGAGGGAGTTCCGGACTAGGGGGTGTCCGGATAGCCGAATTATCATCATCGGCCGGACTCCAAGACTATGAAGATACAAGATTGAAGACTTCGTCCCGTGTCCGGATGGGACTTTCCTTGGCGTGGAAGGCAAGCTTGGCGATACGGATATGTAGATTTCCTACCATTGTAACCGACTCTGTGTAACCCTAGCCCTCTCCGGTTTCTATATAAACCGGATGGCTTTAGTCCGTAGGACGAACAACAATCATACCATAGGCTAGCTTCTAGGGTTTAGCCTCCTTGATCTTGTGGTAGATCCACTCTTGTAACACACATCATCAATATTAATCAAGCAGGATGTAGGGTTTTACCTCCATCAAGAGGGCCCGAACCTGGGTAAAACATCGTGTCCCTTGTCTCCTGTTACCATCCGCCTAGACACACAGTTCGGGACCCCCTACCCGAGATCCGCCGGTTTTGACACCGACATTGGTGCTTTCATTGAGAGTTCCTCTATGTCGTCACCGATAGGCTCGATGGCTTCTTCGACCATCATCAATGACGCAGTCCAGGGTGAGACCTTTCTCCCCGGACAGATCTTCGTATTCGGCGGCTTTGCACTGCGGGCCAATTCGCTTGGCCATCTGGAGCAGATCGAAAGCTACGCCCCTGGCCGTCAGGTCAGATTTGGAAGTCTAAACTTCACGACTGACATCCGCGGGGACTTGATCCTCGATGGATTCGAGCCACAGCCGAGCGTGCCGCACTGTCACGACGAGCATGATTTAGCTCTGCAGTCGGACAGTACCCTGGAGGCCGCACTCGAACCCGCTCCGATCTTCAATTCGGAGCCGGCTGCGCAGATTGAGGACGGATGGCTAGACACCGCCTTGGGAGCTGCAACCTCTACGGTGATAGAGCCGAACAATGACCTTGTCCCTCATGAAGCTCGTGACTCCGAGGTGCCGGACTCCTTGCCGGACTCCGAACCTCCCGCGCCCCCTCCAATCGAATCTGATTAGGCGCCGATCATGGAGTTCACCGCAGCGGACATCTTTCAACACTCACCTTTTGGCGACATCTTGAGTTCGCTAAAATATCTCTCGTTATCAGGAGAGCCCTGGCCGGACTGCGGTCAGGACGGTTGGGATGCGGACGATGAAGAAATTCAAAGCCCACCCACCACCCACTTGGTAGCCGCTGTCGACGATCTAACCGACATGCTAGACTACGACTCCGAAGACATCGACGGTATGGACGACGATGCCGGAGACGACCAAGAACCAGCGCCGACCGGGCACTGGAAAGCCACCTCATCATATGACATATACATGGTGGATATCCCAAAGGATGGGAATGGCGAAGGAACAGAGGAGGATGACCCCTCCAAGAAACAGCCCAAGCGCCGGCGTCAGCGGCGCCGCTCTAAATCCCGCCACAGCAAGAATGAAGATTCCGGCACCGGAGATAATAATACACCGGACAGTGCCGAAGATAACCCACTCCAGCAAGACCCAACGCAGGACGATGGAGACGCCAGCCCTCATGAGAGAGCGGCAAAAGAAGAGGTAGAGGATTATATGCCTCCCTCTGGAGACGAAGCAAGCCTCAACGACAATGAATTCGTCGTGCCTGAGGATCCCGTCGAACAAGAGCGTTTTGAACGCAGGCTTATGGCCACGGAAAATAGCCTCAAGAAAAAGCAGCAACAGCTTAGAGCTGATCAAGATCTGCTAACCGACAGATGGACTGAAGTCCTCGCGGCCGAAGAGCATGAGCTCGAAGCTCCTCCAAAAGCTACCCTAAATGCAAGTGCTCCCCCGATTAGAGGAGGAAGCATATGAACCCGCATCACCAGGAGACAATACGGCTGACCGACCACCCTGTGGTCGCGACAGAGAAGCCTCTAGGCCCTTCACTAGACCCGTACCCCGGCATCGCTCGAAAAGCACAAGGCCACAAGGGAACGCTCCGGACTTGCGAGATATATTGGAGGATAAGGCAAGACAATCAAGATCGATCTATGGATCGTGTGGGCGCCCCACGGCATGTGACGACAGCCGTCGCGCCGGACACAGTAAGTCCGGCCGGGCCGAACAAAACAAAGAAAGCTCTTTTGAGCTCCGTCGTGATATCGCCCAGTACAGAGGCGCCGCACACCCACTATGCTTCACAGATGAAGTAATGGATCATCAAATCCCCGAAGGGTTTAAACCCGTGAATATCGAATCTTACGATGGCACAACAGACCCCGCGGTTTGGATCAAAGACTATCTTCTTCACATCCACATGGCCCGCGGTGACGATCTTCACAACATCAAATATCTCCCCCTCAAGCTTAAAGGACCAGCCCGCCATTGTCTTAACAGCTTGCCAGCAGAGTCAATTGGTGATGAGGACATCAATACAATTCTTACACCCACAGCCCCTGCTGCTATACATACTGGACCAATTACTAGAGCTCGTGCACGCCAACTAAATTACCAGGTACTTTCGTTTCTTGGTAATGATTCTAATGTTCATGAGAATATGATGCTGCCTAAATTGGATACATTTGTTTTGCTTACAAATGAAGGGCCTAGCTTGGAGAAGGACGAACATTGGAGCAAGAACAAGCATGGAGATGATGGCATGCGCAAGGGAAACAAGAACGGAGTTACAAGTGATGATTTCAGGACTTTGAAGCCACCATAATGGGTGCATGAAGCCTTGGACGAAATATACAAGATGCCACTTCATAAATTTCGTCCCGAGGCTATTTTAGGTGCTGCGTCACCTTTTTATTGGGCCAGGCCCATGTAATTTCGAAATACATAAGTATAGGCTATTTTTAGAGTCCGTATGTGTGGGGAAACAAGAGATAGGGTTGATTTCGGACCCCTCCACCAAGGGCCACGAAATTCCCTCTCTTCCTCCATATATACAGCCCTTAGGGCATCGTTTAGACTTTGGGTTTTGTTTAGATTAAAAGTTTGCCATAGCTGCAACTTCGCGTACTTCGTTTGTGTTCAACGACCAGACAAAGGCGTCACAGAACCCCATCTTGATCAATAAAGCTTTCATCTTATATTCGCAATATCCAGATTGCAATCTCAGTTTCTTGCTTGTTCTTCGTTTGCTCGCAGGAAACAGACCCTCGTGGTCAGGTTGATCGTGCTCCGGCGTGGTCAATAACCTCTCGGAGTTGGTTTAGCGATTGCTAAGGCGCGACGTCTTCGCACGTTCGTAGTCGGATCGTCAAAGTCGACTTCCACCAAAGCGATATCCATCATCTCACCGAAAGACGGGACACCTTTGCCTCTATCAAGTGGTATCAGATTTCCAGGTTGCTCGGTGAGATTTTACAGTTTTTCGTAGTTTAGATCGAGTCTGTTCTTCATACCTACAGTCCACGAAAAAGCCACAAAAAAAATTAGGGTTAGTTCATCATATCCGAACCAATCTGAGCCTTTGCATAATCTTTTTAGGGTTTTGCTTTGTTGAATTTGCGGTTGCATCGTCGTGTCTAGTTGCTGGTCTTAGAGTCTAGTCTTTTAGAGTTTCGAGTTCTGGTCATAAGTTGTCACGCCGCCGCCGCACCATCATCATCACCCCTGCCATCTACCACCACCGCTCCGAATTCGTATCCATATACCACCACCAATCCGTGCCCATATACCACCACCGATCCATATCCATATACTACCACCGCTACCACCACCGCTGCCATATACCACCACCATATATCCACCACCAATCCGAGTTCCTTGCTTATTAGGTTTGTTTTCGGGATCCATCTAGATTCCGATTCGTGTTTCCTTGCCGGAGTAGGTTTCGGAAAAAAAAAGAGTCGGGTAGCCACGCTCCGTTTAGGCCCAAAATTTTTCGAAAACGCATTTTTCGCAAAAAAATTTGGCTATCCTATTTTTAGGTGTTTCTGAGTGTTTTGAGACAGGTGCCATTATATGAAGTTTTTTTTGACCCGTTTCCAGTTTTTGGGTCCGGGCAGTCGAAAAAAAAAATTGGTCGAAAAATTTCGTGCCCATCCTGTCAGTTTGAGCTAGGAAGAGTTTTGAGATACTCGCCATTATAGTGATTTTTCGCAAAAAAAAGAGCGAAAAAAAAATTCAGAGTGTGCTTTTCCCTTGTTTACGTGCCGCGCCGTGATTTTGTTGGTGTTCTAGGCTCGCGTCTCTAGCACAGTCTAGCCTAGGACCAGCACAGTACCGTCGTTGAGCGTTTATTCAACTTTGCATCTCTGAATTGATTATTGCTGACCCTTTTTGCTACCATAGTATAAGCCTTCCCAGCTCCACATACATCTACGTCGTGCGTTTGACTCTCCCTGGTAATCGCTCTATCCAAGCTTTGAGAGTTGTGACTACAACGGTTGCCGATCACCGCCTGTTGCTGGGTAAGAACTGGTAAGAATTTGAGTTTTGCTTGACGGATTTGTGACACCCACCACCACCACTTGTTCGTAGTCTGTAGGATCATATTCTTGTGTGTTTCTATTGCTGCTAACCATGCCAGGATCACAAGCCGACGAGATTGACTGGGAGAATTTATCGAACAAGGAGCTTCATGATAAGTTTCAGCAAATGATGACTGAACAGGTGCAAGATGTGCTGAACAATTTTGAAGAGGCCATGGAGAAGATCACTGGCCTTGAGAAGATGTTCAAAACAAAGCTCGATAACAGATTTAATGAATTGCTCGCGCGTCTTCCACCACCACCACCCGCTGCACCTAACGCACCTCTCCAACAACAACAACAACGACTACCTCCACGTCGCGAAATAGACCTTCGCCGAGCGAGCCGTGTTCCTCCTGCGTTTGGCCAAACTATTGGTGCTGCTGTTGATACTTCTGTGGCTCCTGCTACTGCTGTTGCTGGTACCCAGGAGGAGGATGAGTATGCAGGCGATTATTCGGATGAGGTTGATCAAAATCAGATCTGCGAGCAGCCACCAGCACCACCACCAGCAGGTCGACCTCAGGTATATATTCGTAATGGTAGGCCTGCACCACCACCTCAGGTACGAGATGATGTCCATATTCCTAAACTGAAATTGAATATTCCACCATTTGAGGGTAGATATGTTCCAGATATATATCTTACTTGGGAGTTAGAAACTGAACAACGATTTACATGTTTACAATATCCTGAGGAGAGACGAGTTGCTGCTGCTGTTTGTGCTTTCACTAGTTTTGCATGTGTATGGTGGTCTGAACATTGTAGATTATATCCTATTCCAACTACTTGGGCTGCTTTGAAAACTGCTATGCGTACGCGTTGGGTTCCACCATATTATCAACGTGAATTGCTTCAAAAATTGCAGCGTTTAAGACAAGGGAAAAATTCTGTAGAAGAATATTATCAGGAATTACAAACTGGCATGATTAGATGTGGTATTGTTGAGGAGAATGAAGCTATGCTTGCACGTTTTCTGGGTGGATTAAATAGAGAGATTCAGACCATTCTAGACTATAAGGAGTATACTAATATCACTCGTTTATTCCATCTTGCTTGTAAAGCTGAACGTGAAGTGCAGGATCGACAAACATTGGGGCGAACTAACTTTTCTGCAGGCCGACCTTCATCATGGACACCACGGGCATCTTCTACTTCAATTGCACCAGCACCTCCATCCGGTGCCACCTCCAGCCGTGATACAAGAAAACAGGCACAACCACCATTATCTGCCAAGAGCGCACCTACGGGGCCTGCACAGCGTTCTTCTTCTTCCATGGCATCAACAGGGCACACAAGTGATATTATTTGTCGTCGTTGTAAGGGAGGAGGTCATTATGCGAGAGAATGCAAATCTCCGCGTGTGATGATTGCTACCGCGGATGGTGGATATGAGTCTGCTAGTGACTATGATGAGGAGACTTTGGCTCTTATTACACGTGAAGAACATGGTGGAGATGATTCTGATCATGAGACGCAATACATGGCTCCTGAAGACGCTGACAGGTATGAATGTTTAGTTGCTCAACGTGTTTTGAGTGTGCAGGTCACACAAGCTGAGCAAAATCAGAGGCACAATTTGTTCCATACCAAGGGAGTTGTGAAGGAACGTTCTGTGCGCGTCATCATAGACGGAGGGAGCTGCAACAACTTGGCTAGCATGGAGATGGTGGAGAAGCTTTCTCTCACCACAAGACCACATCCACATCCTTACTACATCCAATGGTTCAACAACAGCGGCAAGGTTAAGGTAACACGTACTGTTCGTGTGCATTTTAGTATCTCTACATATGCTGATTATGTTGATTGTGATGTGGTACCTATGCAAGCATGTTCCTTATTACTTGGTAGACCATGGCAATTTGATAAAAATTATGTACACCATGGTAGAAACAATCACTATACTCTTGTTCATAAGGACAAAAATATTACTTTGCTTCCTATGACTCCTGATTCCATGTTGAAAGATGATATTAATAGAGCTAATAAAGCAAAACAGGAGACGAATAAGAGTGAAAATCAGATTGTGGCAAAAGAATTTGAGCAACAAATGAAGCCTAATAATAAACCATCTAGTGTTGCTTCTGAAATTAAATTGAAAAGTGCATGTTTATTTGCCACCAAATCTGATATTGATGAGCTAGATTTCAGCAAATCTGTTTGCTATGCTTTTGTGTGCAAAGAGGCATTATTTTCATTCGAGGACGTGCCTTCCTCTTTGCCTCCTGCTGTCACTAAGATTTTGCAGGAGTTCGCTGACGTCTTTCCACAAGACGTGCCACCGGGATTACCGCCTATTCGAGGGATTGAGCATCAGATTGACTTAATTCCCGGTGCTTCACTGCCAAACCGTGCACCATACCGTACCAATCCAGAGGAGACGAAGGAGATTATGCGTCAAGTACAAGAGCTTCTCGACAAAGGTTATATACGCGAATCCCTTAGTCCTTGTGCTGTTCCTATTATTCTAGTGCCGAAAAAGGATGGTACATCACGTATGTGTGTTGATTGTAGAGGCATTAATAATATTACTATTCGTTATCGTCATCCTATTCCTAGGCTAGATGATATGCTTGATGAATTGAGTGGCTCTACAATATTCTCCAAAGTTGATTTGCGTAGTGGCTACCATCAAATTCGTATGAAATTGGGAGATGAATGGAAAACAGCATTTAAAACTAAGTTTGGATTATATGAGTGGTTAGTCATGCCTTTTGGGTTAACTAATGCACCTAGTACTTTCATGAGATTAATGAACGAAGTTTTACGCGCTTTCATTGGACGATTTGTGGTAGTTTACTTTGATGACATATTGATTTATAGCAGATCTTTGGAAGAACATTTGGAACATCTACGTGTTGTTTTTATTGCTCTACGTGATGCACGTTTGTTTGGTAACCTTGGGAAGTGCACCTTTTGCATCGACCGAGTATCTTTTCTTGGCTATGTTGTTACTCCACAGGGAATTGAAGTTGATAAAGCCAAGATTGAAGCTATTGAGAGTTGGCCGCAGCCCAAAACGGTCACACACGTGAGGAGTTTTCTTGGCCTCGCTGGATTCTATAGGCGTTTTGTGAGAGATTTCAGCACCATTGCTGCACCTCTCAATGAGCTTACAAAGAAAGATGTGCCTTTTCTTTG
The DNA here is from genome assembly GCF_002162155.2 of Triticum dicoccoides. NCBI lineage: Eukaryota > Viridiplantae > Streptophyta > Magnoliopsida > Poales > Poaceae > Triticum > Triticum dicoccoides. The sequence continues at coordinate 67,186 of NW_021243941.1, read as the reverse complement.
GGGTACCGCACAGGAAGAAGCCTTCTCCGTATTGAAAGATAAGTTGACACATGCTCCTTTACTCCAACTTCCTGATTTTAATAAGACTTTTGAGCTTGAATGTGATGCTAGTGGAATTGGATTAGGAGGTGTGTTATTACAAGATGGCAAACCCGTTGCATATTTTTCTGAAAAATTGAGTGGGCCTAGTCTGAATTATTCTACTTATGATAAAGAATTATATGCTCTTGTTCGGACTTTAGAAACATGGCAACATTATTTATGGCCCAAAGAATTTGTTATACATCCTGATCATGAATCTTTGAAACATATTAAAAGTCAAGCTAAACTGAATCGTAGACATGCTAAATGGGTTGAATTCATTGAGACTTTCCCTTATGTCATTAAACACAAGAAGGGAAATGAAAATGTTATTGCTGATGCATTGTCTCGTCGTTATACTATGCTTTCACAACTTGACTTCAAAATATTTGGTTTGGAGACCATCAAAGATCAATATGTGCATGATGCTGATTTTAAAGATGTAATGCAGAATTGTAAAGAAGGAAGAATGTGGAACAAGTTTGTCGTTAACGATAGATTTGTGTTTCGTGCTAACAAGCTATGCATTCCAGCTAGCTCCGTTCGTCTTTTGTTGTTGCAGGAGGCGCATGGAGGAGGATTAATGGGACACTTTAGCGTGAAGAAGACGGAGGACGTACTTGCTACACATTTCTTTTGGCCAAAGATGAGACGGGATGTTGAGCGTTTTATTGCTCGATGCACTACATGTCAAAAAGCTAAGTCACGACTCAATCCTCATGGTTTATATATGCCTTTGCCTGTACCTAGTGTTCCTTGGGAGGATATATCTATGGACTTTGTTTTAGGTTTACCTCGAACAAAGAAGGGGAGGGATAGCATATTTGTTGTCGTGGATAGATTCTCGAAAATGGCACACTTTATACCATGTCATAAAAGCGATGATGCTGTTAATGTTGCTGATTTGTTCTTTCGTGAAATTATTCGCTTGCATGGTGTGCCAAATACTATTGTTTCAGATCGTGATACTAAATTTCTTAGCCACTTTTGGAGATGTTTATGGGCTAAGTTGGGGACTAAACTGCTTTTTAGTACTACTTGTCACCCCCAAACTGATGGACAAACTGAAGTAGTCAATAGAACGTTGTCTACTATGCTTAGGTGATGAGGACATCAATACAATTGTTACACCCACAGGCCCTGCTGCTATACATACTGGACCAATTAGTAGAGCTCGTGCACACCAACTAAATTACCAGGTACTTTCGTTTCTTTGTAATGATTCTAATGTTCATGAGAATATGATGCTGCCTAAATTGGATACATTTGTTTTGCTTACAAATGAAGGGCCTAGCTTGGAGAAGGATGAACATTGGAGCAAGAACAAGCATGGCGATGATGGCATGCGCAAGGGAAACAAGAACGGAGTTACAAGTGATGATTTCAGGACTTTGAAGCCACCATAATGGGTGCATGAAGCCTTGGACGAAATATACAAGATGCCACTTCATAAATTTCGTCCCGAGGCTATTTTAGGTGCTGCGTCACCTTATTATTGGGCCAGGCCCATGTAATTTCGAAATACATAAGTATAGGCTATTTTTAGAGTCCGTATGTGTGGGGAAACAAGAGATAGGGTTGATTTCGGACCCCTCCACCAAGGGCCACGAAATTCCCCCCTCTTCCTCCATATATACAGCCCTTAGGGCATCGTTTAGACTTTGGGTTTTGTTTAGATTAAAAGTTCGCCATAGCTGCAACTTCGCGTACTTCGTTTGTGTTCAACGACCAGACAAAGGCGTCACAGAACCCCACCTTGATCAATAAAGCTTTCATCTTATATTCGCAATATCCAGATTGCAATCTTAGTTTCTTGCTTGTTCTTCGTTTGCTCGCAGGAAACAGACCCTCGTGGTCAGGTTGATCGTGCTCCGGCGTGGTCAATAACGTCTCGGAGTTGGTTTAGCGATTGCTAAGGCGCGACGTCCTCACACGTTCGTAGTCGGATCGTCAAAGTCGACTTCCACCAAAGCGAAATCCACCATCTCATCGAAAGACGGGACACCTTTGCCTCTATCATTGAGAGTTGGCCGCAGCCCAAAACGGTCACACAAGTGAGGAGTTTTCTTGGCCTCGCTGGATTCTATAGGCGTTTTGTGAGAGATTTCAGCACCATTGCTGCACCTCTCAACGAGCTTACAAAGAAGGATGTGCCTTTTGTTTGGGGTACCGCACAGGAAGAAGCCTTCACGGTATTGAAAGATAAGTTGACACATGCTCCTTTACTCCAACTTCCTGATTTTAATAAGACTTTTGAGCTTGAATGTGATGCTAGTGGAATTGGATTAGGAGGTGTGTTATTACAAGATGGCAAACCTGTTGCATACTTTTCTGAAAAATTGAGTGGGCCTAGTCTGAATTATTCTACTTATGATAAAGAATTATATGCTCTTGTTCGGACTTTAGAAACATGGCAACATTATTTATGGCCCAAAGAATTTGTTATACATTCTGATCATGAATCTTTGAAACATATTAAAAGTCAAGCTATACTGAATCGTAGACATGCTAAATGGGTTGAATTCATTGAGACTTTCCCTTATGTCATTAAACACAAGAAGGGAAAAGAAAATGTTATTGCTGATGCATTGTCTCGTCGCTATACTATGCTTTCACAACTTGACTTCAAAATATTTGGTTTGGAGACCATCAAAGATCAATATGTGCATGATGCTGATTTTAAAGATGTAATGCAGAATTGTAAAGAAGGAAGAATGTGGAACAAGTTTGTCGTTAACGATGGATTTGTGTTTCGTGCTAACAAGCTATGCATTCCAGCTTGCTCCGTTCGTCTTTTGTTGTTGCAGGAGGCGCATGGAGGAGGATTAATGGGACACTTTGGCGTGAAGAAGACGGAGGACGTACTTGCTACACATTTCTTTTGGCCAAAGATGAGACGGGATGTTGAGCGTTTTATTGCTCGATGCACTACATGTCAAAAAGCTAAGTCACGACTCAATCCTCATGGTTTATATATGCCTTTGCCTGTACCTAGTGTTCCTTGGGAGGATATATCTATGGACTTTGTTTTAGGTTTACCTCGAACAAAGAAGGGGAGGGATAGCATATTTGTTGTCGTGGATAGATTCTCGAAAATGGCACACTTTATACCATGTCATAAAAGCGATGATGCTGTTAATGTTGCTGATTTGTTCTTTCGTGAAATTATTCGCTTGCATGGTGTGCCAAATACTATTGTTTCAGATCGTGATACTAAATTTCTTAGCCACTTTTGGAGATGTTTATGGGATAAGTTGGGGACTAAACTGCTTTTTAGTACTACTTGTCACCCCCAAACTGATGGACAAACTGAAGTAGTCAATAGAACGTTGTCTACTATGCTTAGGGCTGTTTTGAAGAATAATAAGAAAATGTGGGAGGAATGCTTGCCTCATATTGAATTTGCTTATAATCGCTCATTGCATTCTACTACTAAGATGTGCCCTTTTGAAGTTGTGTATGGTTTCCTACCTCGTGCACCTATTGATTTGTTGCCTCTTCCATCGTCGGAGAAGGTTAATTTTGATGCTACACAACGTGCTGAATTGATTTTAAAAATGCATGAGTTAACTAAGGAAAACATTGAGCGTATGAATGTTAAATATAAACTTGCTGGAGATAAGGGTAGAAAACATGTTGTGTTTGCACCTGGAGATCTTGTTTGGTTACATTTGCGTAAGGATAGATTTCCTGATTTGCGCAAATCAAAGCTAATGCCACGTGCTGATGGTCCCTTTAAGGTGTTAGAGAAAATAAATGATAATGCATATAAACTTGAGCTGCCTGCAGATTTTGGGGTTAGTCCCACTTTTAACATTGCAGATTTGAAGCCTTATTTGGGTGAGGAAGATGAACTTCCGTCGAGGACGACTTCATTTCAAGAAGGGGAGGATGATGAGGACATCAATACAATTGTTACACCCACAGCCCCTGCTGCTATACATACTGGACCAATTACTAGAGCTCGTGCACGCCAACTAAATTACCAGGTACTTTCGTTTCTTGGTAATGATTCTAATGTTCTTGAGAATATGATGCTGCCTAAATTGGATACATTTGTTTTGCTTACAAATAAAGGGCCTAGCTTGGAGAAGGATGAACATTGGAGCAAGAACAAGCATGGAGATGATGGCATGCGCAAGGGAAACAAGAACGGAGTTACAAGTGATGATTTCAGGACTTTGAAGCCACCATAATGGGTGCATGAAGCCTTGGACGAAATATACAAGATGCCACTTCATAAATTTTGTCCCGAGGCTATTTTAGGTGCTGCGTCACCTTTTTATTGGGCCAGGCCCATGTAATTTCGAAATACATAAGTATAGGCTATTTTTAGAGTCCGTATGTGTGGGGAAACAAGAGATAGGGTTGATTTCGGACCCCTCCACCAAGGGCCACGAAATTCCCCCTCTTCCTCCATATATACAGCTCTTAGGGCATCGTTTAGACTTTGGGTTTTGTTTAGATTAAAAGTTCGCCATAGCTGCAACTTCGCGTACTTCGTTTGTGTTCAACGACCAGACAAAGGCGTCACAGAACCCCACCTTGATCAATAAAGCTTTCATCTTATATTCGCAATATCCAGATTGCAATCTCAGTTTCTTGCTTGTTCTTCGTTTGCTCGCAGGAAACAGACCCTCGTGGTCAGGTTGATCGTGCTCCGGCGTGGTCAATAACCTCTCGGAGTTGGTTTAGCGATTGCTAAGGCGCGACGTCTTCTCACGTTCGTAGTCGGATCGTCAAAGTCGACTTCCACCAAAGCGATATCCATCATCTCACCGAAAGACGGGACACCTTTGCCTCTATCAATTGGGAGTTGGGAAGACCTGGAAGCCGCATTCCTCGATAACTTCCAAGGCACGTATGTGCGACCACCAGACGCTGATGACCTAAGCCACATAATTCAGCAGCCAGACGAATCGGCCAGACAATTCTGGACACGGTTCTTAACCAAGAAAACCCAAATCGTCGACTGTCCGGATGCGGAGGCCCTCGCGGCCTTCAAACATAACATCCGCGACGAGTGGCTTGCCCGACACCTGGGACAGGAAAAGCCGAAATCCATGGCAGCCCTCACATCACTCATGACCGGCTTCTGCGCGGGTGAGGATAGCTGGCTAGCACGCAGCAACAACCTCAGTAAACATTCTGGCAGTCCAGATTTCAAGGACCGAAATGGCAGGTCGCGTCGTAACAAAAACAAGCGCCGCATCAACGGCGACAATAGTGAGGATACGGCAGTCAATGCCGGATTCAGAGGCTCTAAACCCGGTCAGCGGAAAAAGCCATTCAAAAGAACTGCTCCGGGTCCGTCCAATTTGGACCGAATACTCGACCGCTTGTGCTAGATACACGGCACCCCCGAAAAGCCAGCTAACCACACCAATAGGAATTGTTGGGTATTCAAGCAGGCAGGCAAGTTAATTGCCGAAAACAATGACAAGGGGCCGCATAGCGATGACGAGGAAGAGACCCGACCGCCGAACAATAGAGGACAGAAGGGTTTCCCCCCACAGGTGCGGACGGTGAACATGATATACGCAACGCACATACCCAAAAGGGAGCGGAAGCGTGCACTCAGGGATGTATACGCGATGGAGCCAGTCGCCCCGAAGTTCAATCCATGGTCCTCTTGCCCGATCACTTTTGACCGAAAGGACCACCCCACCAGCATCCGCCACGGCGGATTCGCCGCATTGGTCTTAGACCCAATCGTCGATGGATTTCACCTCACCAGAGTCCTGATGGACGGCGACAGCAGCCTGAACCTGCTATATCAGGATACAGTGCGCAAAATCGGCATAGACCCCTCAAGGATTAAACCTACCAAGATGACCTTTAAAGGCGTCATACCAGGTGTGGAAGCCAATTGTACAGGCTCAGTTACACTGGAAGTGGTCTTCGGATCCCCGGATAACTTCCGAAGCGAGGAGTTAATCTTCGACATAGTCCTGTTCCGCAGCGGCTATCATGCCTTGCTCGGACGTACCGCGTTTGCAAAGTTCAACACGGTGCCGCACTACGCATACCTCAAGCTCAAGGTGCCAGGCCCTCGAGGAGTCATCACGGTCAACGGAAACACTGAACGTTCTCTCCGAACGGAGGAACATACAGCGGCTCTCGTGGCAGAAGTACAGTGCAGCCTATAAGGCAATTCTCGAGTTCGGCCGTTAAGCGGCCGGACATAGCTAAGCGCGCCCGGAGTAACCTACAACAAGACCACCTGGCACGTTCCGAGCACGCGTAGTAGTGCGGCCCCAACCCCAGCCCCTGCAAAAAGTCAAAATAGGTCCTTCGCGTATACCATTACGCTCTGAAGATACCATGGGCATGGGAGGAGGGGCACGACCACAATAAGCCCAGACTGTGGCTCAACCACACAAGGGGCTCTCAAGTGTGTCGTTCTTGTTTTTCTTTTTACCTTTTCTCTTTTTTACCCACAGGACTCCGTTCGCCAGAGGCCTTGTCCGGCAGCAGACCTGCCGAACTCACGATGCAACAGCTAGGGAAGGATAAAGGCTACAACGAACATATAGGTGGTCTCCATTACGAGCATTTTTATACACCAATCCGCAGCCTACCCCTGGAGGGGGACATGTTTAACAGTCCCATCCCTTGCTTATCGCACTATTTGTATCGTTCTGCATTCATAGCAGCACTTATTGAATAAAATAATGCAGCACCTTTTTGCTTATAATTGCATTTCTTTTTCATACATATGTTAAATTACGACATGTCGCATCTGTACACCTTGGTACGGTTAAAACACACCAGTGGCTTATGTTTCCCGCATCATGGTGTGATAAGTCCGAACACTTTCACAAGTGCGGCACCCCGAACTTATAGCATTATATGCATCGGCTCCGAATCATGTCTTGGGTCAATAGTTGGGTTTGCCCGGCTCCCATGTTTTGGTACCTTACATTCCGTTATATCGGCTAAGGTAGCACTGGGAGAACCACTGCGATTGCACCCCAGTTGAGCTGGGTTAACACCTCAGTGGAGAAAGCTAAAACTGACTGTCATGATGAGGCGAGAGCCGGTCGCTGTCCGAGAGGTTTTGCGAGTCCTTAAAGACTTATGCCGCTTAGAGCGAGGAGCGGATCTTGTCCGGCCCAGGCGTGGATAGCTTCAAATTCGTCCTTCCGAAGACTAGGGGCTTCGCCGAAATTTAAAATTATAGAATTCTATGGCTAAGTGAGAGTGTTCAAGCATTATAAGTCCGGTTGCCTTGTTCGCTGTGTTGAGCACCTCCCTAGATGGACCCAAAAATGGGAACAAGAGTGCTCAAGTTTATCCCGAACACCCCAGCACTTGTGGCATGGGGGCTGAAGCCGACGACTTGCCATCTCTCAGATTTGATAAACAGCCGCACAGAAGGTAATATTTTAAATTAACAAGTGTTGCTTAGTGCATATGAACTAAGTTTTCAGCGCACAGGATAACAAAATGCGAGTCTACTAAAAAATTACATCTTTGGAGCACTCCCCCGCAATAGTGCGGGCGCCCTTCAGCACACTCTTATAATACATCTCGGGCGTGCGATGCTCCTTGCCCTCTGGTGGCGGGTCCGTCACAAGCTTCTGGGCATCCATCTTGCCCCAATGCACCTTCGCGTGGGCAAGGGCCTGACGGGCACCCTCAATACAGGCGGAGTGCTTGATGACTTCAACCCGCGGGCACGCATCCACCAGCCGCCGCACCAGGCCGAAGTAGCTCCCAGGCATGGCCTCCTTAGGCCACAGCCGAACTATGAGGCCCTTCATGGCCTGTTCGGCCGCCTTGTGGAGCTCGACCAGCTGCTTCAGCTGGTCGCTAAGGGGCACCGGATGTCCGGCCTCAGCATAATGAGACCAGAAGACCTTCTCCGTTAAGCCCCCCTCCTCGGCCCGGTAGAATGCGGCAGCATCGGACACGCTGCGAGGAAGATCTGCGAACGCTCCTGGAGAGCTCCGAATTCGGGTAAGCAACAGGTAATTAACACTCACATGCTTACTTTGCATGAAAAATGCCTTACCCGCTGCTATTTTCTTCACCGCCTCAATCTCCTGGAGGGCCTTGTAGGCTTCGGCCTTAGCGACTTTGGCACTCTCAAGAGCCGTTGCAAGCTCAGACTCTCGAGTCTTCGAGTCACGCTCCAGGCTCTCATGTTTTTTCACGAGATCCTGGAGCTCTTGCTGTACCTCCGCCACACGCGCCTCCTGTTTCTCTCGCTCGGTGCGCTCTGCGGCCGCATTTCATTCGTCCGCGGCCACCGCCTCTTTCAGGGTCGCCACCTCGTTAGTAGCCCCTGCAATACCCACGTTATCCTTGTCATTCTTTTTGCAACCAAAATCCTTTTCTGTAAGGTACAATTTTAATAAGGTGTTACTCACCTTCCTTGTCCTCGAGCTGCCTTTTGGCACGGCCGAGCTTGTTCTTGGACAACTCGAGGTTTTCCTTCAAAGTATTGACCTCCGCAGTCAGTGCGGCAGAGGTCAGCAGCGCAGCCTGCAATCCCATATTGACATATTTTTTATAACTCCCGCATATATCTTTTTAGCTCCTCAGTCCGGCTTTTCTTTCCGAACACCGAACCAAGCATCAGGGGCTACTGTCTATGCGGTACCATTTTATACATATTGAAATTCTTACCTCAAAGCCTATTAGAAGGCTGCTGCAGGCTTCGGTCAGCCCGCTCTTGGCGAGCTGCACCTTCTGAATCACCGCACTCATAACAGTGCGGTGTTCCTCTTCGATGGAGGCGCCGTTGAGCGCCTCCAGCAAGTTATCCGGCACCTCCGGTTGGACGGAGGCAGCCGGCATCACGGTCTTGCCCTTCTTACGAAGGGGTCGCCCGCCGGACTCCGGAGCCACTGTGGGTTCCAGGGCCGAGTCCGGTGCAAAGTCCGGGAGGTTGTCCTGCGTCACCTCTGGGGCCCTCTCCTCCGGGTGGGTCCCTTCCTGGGATCCCACCTCGGCATCGTCCGCATCACAGGGGGTGGAGGCCGTCGGAAGAGAATCCATATCCGACGCACCTAAGGGCCCGCTCGACGAAGCGGGAAGATCATCCTTAGGCGGACTGCAGGGTTGTATGCGGCATTAGAAAGACATTATGTGGCGAAAAATAAAAACCTTGAAGTTATTCGGGAGTCCGGATACTTACGATCTCGCCAGGGGCTTGGCCCTTGGAGGCCAGTCCTCGTCGTCGTCACTGGCGTTTGCAGAGCAGTCCGGGGGAAGAGTTTTTCCCTTCTTGGACCCTTCGGCCTCCCTTGTTGGGCAGGCCTTGCTTTTCTTCCCTCCCCCCTCTAGGGGAGAGCCTTTCTTCTTCTCCTCCTCGCCTTGGTGGGAGGAGTCGGCCTCGGATTCATCATCCGATAGCACCTGAAAACGGGAACTCTTCCGAGTCCCCGTGGCCTTCTTCTTGGCCTTCTTCTCCGACACAACGTGGGGTGCCGGAGCCAGCAGCCCCATTAGGCGGGCGTCCGCTGGGTCCTCTAGCAATGGGGCCGAACAGATAGTCTGTTCGGCCTTCACCAGCCATTCCTGTCAAAGGTAAAGGGAGTTTAGATCCCGCATAGAGCCAAACTATGGAAAACAAGTGGTGAAATCACTTACCTCGTCAGCTGGACGCTGCGAGCGGAATCCGCGATCTTCGGTAGCGGATGCGAGAGCCTCGGCGCCCTTGAACAGCACCTTCCAGACATCTTCGTACGTAGTGTCGAAGAGCCCGCTCAGGGTCTGGTGCTGCGCCGGACGAACTCCCACATGTTGAAGCCCCGTTGTTGGCACGGGAGAATCCGGCGGATGAGCATGAGCTGGACTACGTTGACAAGCTTGAGCTTCTTGTCCACCAGCTTCTGGATACAGGCTTGGAGTCCGGTCAGCTCCTCCGAATCCCCCCAGATCCGGCCACTCTCTTTCCAGGAGGTGAACTGTGTAGGGATGCCGGATCTGAATTCGGGGGCCGCTGCCCAATCAGGGTCACGCGGCTCGGTGATGTAGACCACCCCGATTGCCACCCCTTGATGGTTTCCACGAAAGTGCCCTCCAGCCACGTAACGTGGGACATCCTGCCCACCATGGCGCCTCCGCACTCCGCTTGGCTGCCCTTCACAACCTTCGGCTTGACACTGAAGGTCTTGAGCCACAAGCCGAAGTGGGGCTGGATGATGAGGACATCAATACCATTGTTACACCCACAGCCCCTACTGCTACATATACGGGACCAATTACTAGAGCTCGCGCACGCCAATTAAATTATCAGGTACTTTCGTTTCTTGGTAATGATTCTAATGTTCATGAGAATATGATGCTGCCTAAATTGGATACATTTGTTTTGCTTACAAATGAAGGGCCTAGCTTGGAGAAGGATGAATATTGGAGCAAGAAGAAGCATGGAGATGATGCCATGCGCAAGGGGAACAAGAACGGAGTTACAAGTGATGATTTCAGGACTTTGAAGCCACCATAATGGGTGCATGAAGCCATGGACGAAATATACAAGATGCCACTTCATAAATTTCGTCCCGAGGCTATTATAGGTGCTGCGTCACCTTTTTATTGGGCCAGGCCCATGTAATTTCGAAATACATAAGTATAGGCTATTTTTAGAGTCCGTATGTGTGGGGAAACAAGAGATAGGGTTGATTTCGGACCCCTCCACCAAGGGCCACGAAATTACCCCTCTCTTCCTCCATATATACAGCCCTTAGGGCACCGTTTAGACTTTGGGGATTTGTTTAGTTAAAAGTTAGCCATTGCAACTTCGTGTACTTCGTTTGTGTCCAACGACCAGACCAAGACCGCTTACGGATCCCCACCTTTACCAATACCTCATATATACTCGCAATATTCAGATTGCTTTTATCATATTCTTGCTTGTTCTTCGATTGCTTGCAGGAATAGACCTTCGTGGTCAGGTTGATTGTGCTCCGGTGTGGTCAATAACCTCTCAGAGTTGGTTTAGCGATTGCTAAGGCGCAACGTCGTGCACGTTTGTAGTCGGATCGTCAAAGTCATCTTCACCAAATCGATAGTTATCATCTCATCGAAAGATCGGGACACCCCACCTCTATCAAGTGGTATCAGATTTCCAGGTTGCTCGGTGAGATTTTACAGTTTTTCGTAGTTTAGATCGAGTCTGTTCTTCATACCTATAGTCCACGAAAAAGCCAAAAAAAATTAGGGTTAGTTCATCCCATCCGAACCAATCTGAGCCTTGCATAATCTTTTCTGTATTTGTTTTGTTGAATTTGCGGTTGCATCGTCGTGTCTAGTTGCTGGTCTTAGCGTCTAGTCTTTTAGAGTTTTGAGTTCTGTTCACAGGTTGTCACGTCGCCGCTGCCATATATCACCACCGCATCATCATCGTCGTTGTTGCCATATATCACCACCACATATTCACCGCCAATCCGAATCCATATACGCCACCACATATCCGCCGCCATCACGCCAATCCGAGTTCACCTGCAACATATATCCGCCACCTGTCCGTGTTCCACCAGATTCATCTCCGCCACCAGTCCGAGTTCCTCCAGATTCATCTCTGCCACCAGTCCTAGTCCGAGTCCAGTAATTGTTGCATTGTTCTCGATTTCTAGATCACGCGATACTCCGAGTCATGACAGAGAAGGACTCCCCAACTTCCGAGCCATCCGCAGAAGAAAAATAGTTCCAGTTTCAAAAAAAAAACTAAGTCGGGAAAATTCTGGCTAGGCAGTTTTTAGACCATTTGTAGACTTTTTCGAAAAAAATTTGTTGCGGAGCAAAAAAAAAAGAGGAAAAAAAAGTGCAAAAAAAAGAGAAAAAAAATTCAGAGTGTGCTCCTCCCTTGTTTACGTGCCGCGCCGTGATTTTGTTGGTGTTCTAGGCTCGCGTCTCTAGCACAGTCTAGCCTAGGACCAGCACAGTACCGTTGTTGAGCGTTTATTCAACTTTGCATCTCTGAATTGATTATTGCTGACCCTTTTTGCTACCATATTATAAGCCTTCCCAGCTCCACATACATCTACGTCGTGCGTTTGACTCTCCCTGGTAATCGCTCTATCCAAGCTTTGAGAGTTTTGACTACAACGGTTGCCGATCACCGCCTGTTGCTGGGTAAGAACTAGTAAGAATTTGAGTTTTGCTTGACGGATTTGTGACACCCACCACCACCACTTGTTCGTAGTCTGTAGGATCATATTCTTGTGTGTTTCTATTGCTGCTAACCATGCCAGGATCACAAGCCGACGAGATTGACTGGGAGAATTTATCGAACAAGGAGCTTCATGATAAGTTTCAGCAAATGATGACTGAACAGGTGCAAGATGTGCTGAACAATTTTGAAGAGGCCATGGAGAAGATCACTGGCCTTGAGAAGACGTTCGAAACAAAGCTCGATAACAAGTTTAATGAATTGCTCGCGCGTCTTCCACCACCACCACCCGCTGCACCTAACGCACCTCTCCAACAACAACAACAACGACTACCTCCACATCGCAAAACAGACCTCCGCCGAGCAAGCCGTGTTCCTCTTGCGTTTGGCCAAACTATTGGTGCTGCTGTTGATACTTCTGTGGCTCCTGCTGCTGATGCGGAGGAGGATGATTATGTGGGAGATTATGAGGATGAGGTTGATCAAAATCAGCACTACGTGCAGCCACCTATACCACCACCAGCAGGTCGACCTCAGGTATATATTCGTAATGGTAGGCCTGCACCACCACCTCAGGTACGAGATGATGTCCATATTCCTAAACTGAAATTGAATATTCCACCATTTGAGGGTAGATATGTTCCTGATATATATCTTACTTGGGAGTTAGAAACTGAACAACGATTTACATGTTTACAATATCCTGAGGAGAGACGAGTTGCTGCTGCTGTTTGTGCTTTCACTAGTTTTGCATGTGTATGGTGGTCTGAACATTGTAGATTATATCCTATTCCAACTACTTGGGCTGCTTTGAAAACTGCTATGCGTACGCGTTGGGTTCCACCATATTATCAACGTGAATTGCTTCAAAAATTGCAGCGTTTAAGACAAGGGAAAAATTCTGTAGAAGAATTATCAGGAATTACAAACTGGCATGATTAGATGTGGTATTGTTGAGGAGAATGAAGCTATGCTTGCACGTTTTCTGGGTGGATTAAATAGAGAGATTCAGACCATTCTAGACTATAAGGAGTATACTAATATCACTCGTTTATTCCATCTTGCTTGTAAAGCTGAACGTGAAGTGCAGGATCGACAAGCATTGGGGCGAACTAACTTTTCTGCAGGCCGACCTTCATCATGGACACCACGTGCATCTTCTACTTCAACTGCACCAGCACCTCCATCTGGTGCCACCTCCAGCTGTGATACAAGAAAACAGGCACAACCACCATTATCTGCCAAGAGCGCACCTGTGGGGCCTGCACAACGTTCTTCTTCTTCTATGGCATGAACAGGGCACACAAGTGATATTATTTGTCGTCATTGTAAGGGAGGAGGTCATTATGCGAGAGAATGCAAATCTCCGCATGTGATGATTGCTACCGCGGATGGTGGATATGAGTCCGCTAGTGACTATGATGAGGAGACTTTGGCTCTTATTACACGTGAAGAACATGGTGGAGATGATTCTGATCATGAGACGCAATACATGGCTCCTGAAGACGCTGACATGTATGAATGTTTAGTTGCTCAACGTGTTTTGAGTGTGCAGATCACACAAGCTGAGCAAAATCAGAGGCACAATTTGTTCCATACCAAGGGAGTTGTGAAGGAACGTTCTGTGCGCGTCATCATAGACGGAGGGAGCTGCAACAACTTGGCTAGCATGGAGATGGTGGAGAAGCTTTCTCTCACCACAAGACCACATCCACATCCTTACTACATCCAATGGTTCAACAACAGCGGCAAGGTTAAGGCAACACGTACTGTTCGTGTGCATTTTAGTATCTCTACATATGCTGATTATGTTGATTGTGATGTGGTACCTATGCAAGCATGTTCCTTATTACTTGGTAGACCATGGCAATTTGATAAAAATTCTGTACACCATGGTAGAAACAATCACTATACTCTTGTTCATAAGGATAAAAATATTACTTTGCTTCCTATGACTCCTGATTCCATTTTGAAAGATGATATTAATAGAGCTAATAAAGCAAAACAGGAGACGAATAAGAGTGAAAATCAGATTGTGGCAAAAGAATTTGAGCAACAAATGAAGCCTAACAATAAACCATCTAGTGTTGCTTCTGAAATTAAATTGAAGAGTGCATGTTTATTTGCCACCAAATCTGATATTGATGAGCTAGATTTCAGCAAATCTGTTTGCTATGCTTTTGTGTGCAAAGAGGCATTTTTTTCATTCGAGGACGTGCCTTCCTCTTTGCCTCCTGCTGTCACTAACATTTTGCAGGAGTTCGCTGACGTCTTTCCACAAGACGTGCCACCGGGATTACCGCCTATTCGAGGGATTGAGCATCAGATTGACTTAATTCCCGGTGCTTCACTGCCAAACCGTGCACCATACCGTACCAATCCAGAGGAGACGAAGGAGATTATGCGTCAAGTACAAGAGCTTCTCGACAAAGGTTATATACGTGAATCCCTTAGTCCTTGTGCTGTTCCTATTATTCTAGTGCCGAAAAAGGATGGTACATCACGTATGTGTGTTGATTGTAGAGGCATTAATAATATTACTATTCGTTATCGTCATCCTATTCCTAGGCTCGATGATATGCTTGATGAATTGAGTGGCTCTACAATATTCTCCAAAGTTGATTTGCGTAGTGGATACCATCAAATTCGTATGAAATTGGGAGATGACTGGAAAACAGCATTTAAAACTAAGTTTGGATTATATGAGTGGTTAGTCATGCCTTTTGGGTTAACTAATGCACCTAGTACTTTCATGAGATTAATGAACGAAGTTTTATGTGCTTTCATTGGACGATTTGTGGTAGTTTACTTTGATGACATATTGATTTATAGCAGATCTTTGGAAGAACATTTGGAACATTTACGTGCTGTTTTTATTGCTCTACGTGATGCACGTTTGTTTGGTAACCTTGGGAAGTGCACCTTTTGCACCGACCGAGTATCTTTTCTTGGCTATGTTGTTACTCCACAGGGAATTGAAGTTGATAAAGCCAAGATTGAAGCTATTGAGAGTTGGCCGCAACCCAAAACGGTCACACAAGTGAGGAGTTTTCTTGGCCTCGCTGGATTCTATAGGCGTTTTGTGGGAGATTTCAGCACCATTGCTGCACCTCTCAATGAGCTTACAAAGAAAGATGTGCCTTTTCTTTGGGGTACCGCACAGGAAGAAGCCTTCTCGGTATTGAAAGATAAGATGACACATGCTCCTTTACTCCAACTTCCTGATTTTAATAAGACTTTTGAGCTTGAATGTGATGCTAGTGGAATTGGATTAGGCGGTGTGTTATTACAAGATGGCAAACCTGTTGCATACTTTTCTGAAAAATTGAGTGGGCCTAGTCTAAATTATTCTACTTATGATAAAGAATTATATGCTCTTGTTCGGACTTTAGAAACATGGCAACATTATTTATGGCCCAAAGAATTTGTTATACATTCTGATCATGAATCTTTGAAACATATTAAAAGTCAAGCTAAACTGAATCGTAGACATGCTAAATGGGTTGAATTCATTGAGACTTTTCCTTATGTCATTAAACACAAGAAGGGAAAAGAAAATGTTATTGCTGATGCATTGTCTCGCCGCTATACTATGCTTTCACAACTTGACTTCAAAATATTTGGTTTGGAGACCATCAAAGATCAATATGTGCATGATGTTGATTTTAAAGATGTAATGCAGAATTGTAAAGAAGGAAGAATGTGGAACAAGTTCGTCGTTAACGATGGATTTGTGTTTCGTGCTAACAAGCTATGCATTTCAGCTAGCTCCGTTCGTCTTTTGTTGTTGCAGGAGGCGCATGGAGGAGGATTAATGGGACACTTTGGCGTGAAGAAGACGGAGGACGTACTTGCTACACATTTCTTTTGGCCAAAGATGAGACGGGATGTTGAGTGTTTTATTGCTCAATGCACTACATGTCAAAAAGCTAAGTCACGACTCAATCCTCATGGTTTATATATGCCTTTGCCTGTACCTAGTGTTCCTTGGGAGGATATATCTATGGACTTTGTTTTAGGTTTACCTCGAACAAAGAAGGGGAGGGATAGCATATTTGTTGTCGTGGATAGATTCTCGAAAATGGCACACTTTATACCATGTCATAAAAGCGATGATGCTGTTAATGTTGCTGATTTGTTCTTTCGTGAAATTATTCGCTTGCATGGTGTGCCAAATACTATTGTTTCAGATCGTGATACTAAATTTCTTAGCCACTTTTGGAGATGTTTATGGGCTAAGTTGGGGACTAAACTGCTTTTTAGTACTACTTGTCACCCCCAAACTGATGGACAAACTGAAGTAGTCAATAGAACGTTGTCTACTATGCTTAGGGCTGTTTTGAAGAATAATAAGAAAATGTGGGAGGAATGCTTGCCTCATATTGAATTTGCTTATAATCGTTCATTGCATTCTACTACTAAGATGTGCCCTTTTGAAGTTGTGTATGGTTTCCTACCTCGTGCACCTATTGATTTGTTGCCTTTCCATCTTCGGAGAAGGTTAATTTTGATGCTAAACAACGTGCTGAATTGATTTTAAAAATGCTTGAGTTAACTAAGGAAAACATTGAGCGTATGAATGCTAAATATAAACTTGCTGGAGATAAGGGTAGAAAACATGTTGTGTTTGCACCTGGAGATCTTGTTTGGTTACATTTGTGATGAGGACATGACTACCTTGGATATGACCAAAAATATTGCATATATGCATATTTGTCAGGTGATTTCTAGTGCAAACTATTCAATAATCTATTTATGTTATCCAGAACAAAAATACTTCACACACTTTTGTGTTTTGTCTAATTGCAGGTGTATGGGACATTTGTACAATCCACATATGAAGATAAGGAAGAAAGAGATGTTTATTTGCTGTCCAAAAAGTTCTCTCACGTCACTTTTGGCCCAAGAGAAGATAGAGTCCAAGTCTCTCACGTTCTGGATTCAGATTCGGACTGCACAGACATACCTGACTCAAAATGCACACAAGTTTTTCATACGGACTCCGAATTGGGTGATTCTTTTTTTGTTGGAAACTAGATTTCGTGCACTTTCCAACCCAATTGGAATCACCTTCAAATTCGTCCGGAGCGTTGAGTTGTGGACGAAACAATCTGATGCTACAGCAGAATCCGAGTCAAACTACAAGTCCAAAGGTGTTACATCACCTCCACTTGGGCCCATTGGCCTTGTACGACCTAGATTTAGTTTTAGGCTGCCTTGGGACGTCCTCCCACCTCCTTGGCCGCCACCCCTTGCTCCTATATAAGTAGATCCATCTAGTAGCTTTTCCTTGGGATTTGTATAGTTAAAAGTTAGCCATTGCAACTTCGTGTACTTCGTTTGTGTCCAACGACCAGACCAAGACCGCTTACGGATCCCCACCTTTATCAATACTTCATATATACTCACAATATTCAGATTGCTTTTATCATATTCTTGCTTGTTCTTCGATTGCTTGCAGGAATAGACCTTCGTGGTCAGGTTGATTGTGCTCCGGCGTGGTCAATAACCTCTCGGAGTTGGTTTAGCGATTGCTAAGGCGCAACGTCGTGCCCGTGTGTAGTCGGATCATCAAAGTCGTCTCCACCAAATCGATAGTTATCATCTCATCGAAAGATCGGGACCCTCGGCTCTATCATAGACCATGGCAATTTGATAAAAATTCTGTACACCATGGTAGAAACAATCACTATACTCTTGTTCATAAGGATAAAAATATTACTTTGCTTCCTATGACTCCTGATTCCATTTTGAAAGATGATATTATAGAGCTAATAAAGCAAAACAGGAGACGAATAAGAGTGAAAATCAGATTGTGGCAAAAGAATTTGAGCAACAAATGAAGCCTAATAATAAACCATCTAGTGTTGCTTCTGAAATTAAATTGAAAAGTGCATGTTTATTTGCCACCAAATCTGATATTGATGAGCTAGATTTCAGCAAATCTGTTTGCTATGCTTTTGTGTGCAAAGAGGCATTATTTTCATTCGAGGACGTGCCTTCCTCTTTGCCTCCTGCTGTCACTAACATTTTGCAGGAGTTCGCTGACGTCTTTCCACAAGACGTGCCACCGGGATTACCGCCTATTCGAGGGATTGAGCATCAGATTGACTTAATTCCCGGTGCTTCACTGCCAAACCGTGCACCATACCGTACCAATCCAGAGGAGACGAACGAGATTATGCGTCAAGTACAAGAGCTTCTCGACAAAGGTTATATACGCGAATCCCTTAGTCCTTGTGCTGTTCCTATTATTCTAGTGCCGAAAAAGGATGGTACATCACGTATGTGTGTTGATTGTAGAGGCATTAATAATATTACTATTCGTTATCGTCATCCTATTCCTAGGCTAGATGATATGCTTGATGAATTGAGTGGCTCTACAATATTCTCCAAAGTTGATTTGCGTAGTGGATACCATCAAATTCGTATGAAATTGGGAGATGAATGGAAAACAGCATTCAAAACTAAGTTTGGATTATATGAGTGGTTAGTCATGCCTTTTGGGTTAACTAATTCACCTAGTACTTTCATGAGATTAATGAACGAAGTTTTACGTGCTTTCATTGGACGATTTGTGGTAGTTTACTTTGATGACATATTAATTTATAGCAGATCTTTGGAAGAACATTTGGAACATTTATGTGTTGTTTTTATTGCTCTACGTGATGCACGTTTGTTTGGTAACCTTGGGAAGTGCACCTTTTGCACCGACCGAGTATCTTTTCTTGGCTATGTTGTTACTCCACAGGGAATTGAAGTTGATAAAGCCAAGATTGAAGCTATTGAGAGTTGGCCGCAACCCAAAACAGTCACACAAGTGAGGAGTTTTCTTGGCCTCGCTGGATTCTATAGGCGTTTTTTGAGAGATTTCAGCACCATTGCTGCACCTCTCAATGAGCTTACAAAGAAAGATGTGCCTTTTCTTTGGGGTACCGCACAGGAAGAAGCCTTCTCGGTATTGAAAGATAAGTTGACACATGCTCCTTTACTCCAACTTCCTGATTTTAATAAGACTTTTGAGCTTGAATGTGATGCTAGTGGAATTGGATTAGGCGGTGTGTTATTACAAGATGGCAAACATGTTGCATACTTTTCTGAAAAATTGAGTGGGCCTAGTCTGAATTATTCTACTTATGATAAAGAATTATATGCTCTTGTTCGGACTTTAGAAACATGGCAACATTATTTATGGCCCAAAGAATTTGTTATACATTCTGATCATGAATCTTTGAAACATATTAAAAGTCAAGCTAAACTGAATCGTAGACATGCTAAATGGGTTGAATTCATTGAGACTTTTCCTTATGTCATTAAACACAAGAAGGGAAAAGAAAATGTTATTGCTGATGCATTGTCTCGCCGCTATACTATGCTTTCCCAACTTGACTTCAAAATATTTGGTTTGGAGACCATCAAAGATCAATATGTGCATGATGTTGATTTTAAAGATGTAATGCAGAATTGTAAAGAAGGAAGAATGTGGAACAAGTTCGTCGTTAACAATGGATTTGTGTTTCGTGCTAACAAGCTATGCATTCCAGCTAGCTCCGTTCGTCTTTTGTTGTTGCAGGAGGCGCATGGAGGAGGATTAATGGGACACTTTGGCGTGAAGAAGACGGAGGACGTACTTGCTACACATTTCTTTTGGCCAAAGATGAGACGGGATGTTGAGCGTTTTATTGCTCGATGCACTACATGTCAAAAAGCTAAGTCACGACTCAATCCTCATGGTTTATATATGCCTTTGCCTGTACCTAGTGTTCCTTGGGAGGATATATCTATGGACTTTGTTTTAGGTTTACCTAGAACAAAGAAGGGGAGGGATAGCATATTTGTTGTCGTGGATAGATTCTCGAAAATGGCACACTTTATACCATGTCATAAAAGCGATGATGCTGTTAATGTTGCTGATTTGTTCTTTCGTGAAATTATTCGCTTGCATGGTGTGCCAAATACTATTGTTTCAGATCGTGATACTAAATTTCTTAGCCACTTTTGGAGATGTTTATGGGCTAAGTTGGGGACTAAACTTCTTTTTAGTACTACTTGTCACCCCCAAACTGATGGACAAACTGAAGTAGTTAATAGAACGTTGTCTACTATGCTTAGGGCTGTTTTGAAGAATAATAAGAAAATGTGGGAGGAATGCTTGCCTCATATTGAATTTGCTTATAATCGTTCATTGCATTCTACTACTAAGATGTGCCCTTTTGAAGTTGTGTATGGTTTCCTACCTCGTGCACCTATTGATTTGTTGCCTCTTCCATCTTCGGAGAAGGTTAATTTTGATGCTAAACAACGTGCTGAATTGATTTTAAAAATGCATGAGTTAACTAAGGAAAACATTGAGCGTATGAATGCTAAATATAAACTTGCTGGAGATAAGGGTAGAAAACATGTTGTGTTTGCACCTGGAGATCTTGTTTGGTTACATTTGCGTAAGGATAGATTTCCTGATTTGCGCAAATCAAAGCTAATGCCACGTGCTGATGGTCCCTTTAAGGTGTTAGAGAAAATAAATGATAATGCATATAAACTTGAGCTGCCTGCAGATTTTGGGGTTAGTCCCACTTTTAACATTGTAGATTTGAAGCCTTATTTGGGTGAGGAAGATGAGTTTCCGTCGAGGACGACTTCATTTCAAGAAGGGGAGGATGATGAGGACATCAATACAATTGTTACACCCACAGCCCCTACTGCTACATATACGGGACCAATTACTAGAGCTCACGCACGCCAATTAAATTATCAGGTACTTTCGTTTCTTGGTAATGATTCTAATGTTCATGAGAATATGATGCTGCCTAAATTGGATACATTTGTTTTGCTTACAAATGAAGGGCCTAGCTTGGAGAAGGATGAACATTGGAGCAAGAACAAGCATGGAGATGATGCCATGCGCAAGGGGAACAAGAACGGAGTTACAAGTGATGATTTCAGGACTTTAAGCCACCATAATGGGTGCATGAAGCCATGGACGAAATATACAAGATGCCACTTCATAAATTTCGTCCCGAGGCTATTATAGGTGCCGCGTCACCTTTTTATTGGGCCAGGCCCATGTAATTTCGAAATACATAAGTATAGGCTATTTTTAGAGTCCGTATGTGTGGGGAAACAAGAGATAGGGTTGATTTCGGACCCCTCCACCAAGGGCCACGAAATTCCCCCTCTCTTCCTCCATATATACAGCCCTTAGGGCACCGTTTAGACTTTGGGGATTTGTTTAGTTAAAAGTTAGCCATTGCAACTTCGTGTACTTCGTTTGTGTCCAACGACCAGACCAAGACCGCTTACGGATCCCCACCTTTATCAATACCTCATATATACTCGCAATATTCAGATTGTTTTTATCATATTCTTGCTTGTTCTTCGATTGCTTGCAGGAATAGACCTTTGTGGTCAGGTTGATTGTGCTCCGGTGTGGTCAATAACCTCTCAGAGTTGGTTTAGCGATTGCTAAGGCGCAACGTTGTGCACGTTTGTAGTCGGATCGTCAAAGTCATCTTCACCAAATCGATAGTTATCATCTCATCGAAAGATCGGGACACCCCGCCTCTATCACTGGATGCAGAGGAAGGCCTCACACACGACGATAAACGCCGAGATGTTGAGGATGAAATTCGAGGCCAGATCATGGAAATCTAGGCCGTAGTAGAACATGAGCCCCCAGACAAAGGGATGAAGTGGGAAGCCCAGTCCGTGGAGGAAATGGGGAAGAAATACTACCCTCTCATGGGGCCTGGGGGTGGGGATGAGCTCTCCCTCGTCGGGGAGCCGGTGCGCGATGTCGCTGGACAAATATCCGGCGTCGCGCGGCTTCTGGATTTGCCCCTCCGTGACGGAGGAGGCCATCCACTTGCCTCCCGCTCCGGACATAGTTGGGGAAGGTTGAGGTGAGAAGTGCGGACTTGGGCGCTGGAGCTTGAGTTCGCGGAGATGGATAAGCCAGGGAGGAAGAAGGCGCAGGTAAAAGGGTTGGATCTTTATCCCCTTATTTGGGCGGACAAGAACATGTGTCCCCACCGGCCTGGTAAAACTCGCTTATCTCCCAAGCGTCACAATCAATGCCGCAGTTGGGTTACCCACGTCTGGGGAATCCCGGAATAGGGGGAACACGATCTCTGCTTCGACAAGACGTGCCAAGGAAACCGCCTCGCTAAACGCACGGAGGTGGAACAATAAAAACAATTTGAGTAAAGGCTTGGTAATGGTGTGATGTCACGCCACAAAATACGTCAGCAGATTGAACTTGTGTAATATTATTCTCTCTACGGTGGTACGTGGAATTTATTTTTGCAGAGCCGGACACTATCCTGGTGTTCACAATCTTCTATAAATTATTCGGAGGAAGAACCCGCCTTGCAATGCCGAAGACAACATGCACACCGGACTCGTCGTCATTGAAGCCTGGTTCAGGGGCTACTGAGGGAGTTTCGGACTAGGGGGTGTCCGGATAGCCGAACTATCATCATCGGCCGGACTCCAAGACTATGAAGATACAAGATTGAAGACTTCGTCCCGTGTCCGGATGGGACTTTCCTCGGCGTGGAAGGCAAGCTTGGCGATACGGATATGTAGATTTCCTACCATTGTAACCGACTCTGTGTAACCCTAGCCCTCTCCGGTGTCTATATAAACCGGATGGCCTTAGTCCGTAGGACGAACAACAATCATACCGTAGTCTAGCTTCTAGGGTTTAGCCTCCTTCATCTCGTGGTAGATCCACTCTTGTAACACACATCATCAATATTAATCAAGCAGGACGTAGGGTTTTACCTCCATCAAGAGGGCCCGAACCTAGGTAAAACATCGTGTCCCTTGTTTCCTGTTACCATCCGCCTAGACGCACAGTTTGGGACCCCCTACCCGAGATCCGCCGGTTTTGACACCGACAAGGGGTACATGGGCCTTGGCCCTTACACTGTTCACAGACAGGGAGGGCCGGATGTCAGGACGTCGGGCCGGATGCCCGGTGGCTCGTGAGGGGCCGGATGTCCGTGCTGAAGGGCAGGATCTCCGGGCTGGTGCAGATGGCCGTTCTGTTCTCTGGGTGGGCGACGCCGGATGTCCGAGCGGAGGGGCCGGATGTCCGGTGCTTCAGGATTGGTCAGATGTCCGCTGAGGCAGCCGGATGTCCGGGCTGTTGAGGCAAGCTTCTGTGCTCTCTGGACGCCGGGGCCGGATGTCTGGGTGATTGGCCGGATTTCCGGTGAGGGGGGCCGGATGTCCGGGCTGGACGCCGGATGTCCGGTTCTTGTAGCTTCTTCTGCAGAGTCCTGGCCATGTAGATCTCAAGGGGCCGGATGTCCGGGGACCTGGCCGGATGTCCGGTGCCTGGGGGCTGTTGATGTAGGGTAGATCCCTATGGTGCCGATCTTTCACATGTGGAGTGGATCCTACGAGGAAACACGAAGAACGCGCGGAAGAACACAAGGGAAAACACGGGGAGAAACGAGAGAAACACTCAACCGACAAGTAATTGATCACACAAGGGCTAGATCACCGAAAGCATAAGGTAACACATGAACCAAAGTGATGCGGAGCATCCCACGTTCATCCCCATGTACACTACAACTACTCTCAAAGCGCCAAGGATACATAAGATGAGACCTTGACTATGCACCATTGGACACAAGGTGAGCCCGTTCCTAAATGCTTCCCCTTTCCATTCGTGTGAGACATGATTGCTACTTCAAGCGCGGACCTTGTGCACACTCAGGTACACCCAAGGAGACCATGGAGAACAAAAGGACCAAGGCCAAGCGGGCGCGGAAGCAAAGGAAGGAGAAGGAAGAAGAGCCAGCTTCTACAGCAGCCAGACATCCGGCCATGTCCCGACATCCGGCCCAATGCCCGGAAATCCGGCCCCTTCGATCCAGAGAGCACCAGAGTCGGCCAAGTCAGCCTGGACATCCGGCCCCCAGGCCCGGACATCCGGCCCGTCGCGAGCCACCGGACATCCGGCCCAGCGCCCGGAAATCCGGTGCCCCATCACAGAAGCCCCTGTGATGAGGACATGACTACCTTGGATATGACCAAAAATATTGCATATATGCATATTTGTCAGGTGATTTCTAGTGCAAACTATTCAATAATCTATTTATGTTATCCAGAACAAAAATACTTCACACACTTTTGTGTTTTGTCTAATTGCAGGTGTATGGGACATTTGTATAATCCACATATGAAGATAAGGAAGAAAGAGATGTTTATTTGCTGTCCAAAAAGTTCTCTCACGTCACTTTTGGCCCAAGAGAAGATAGAGTCCAAGTCTCTCACGTTCTGGATTCAGATTCGGACTGCACAGACACACCTGACTCAAAACGCACACAAGTTTTTCATATGGACTCCGAATTGGGTGATTCTTTTTTTGTTGGAAACTAGATTTCGTGCACTTTCCAACCCAATTGGAATCACCTTCAAATTCGTCCGGAGCGTTGAGTTGTGGACGAAACAATCTGATGCTACAGCAGAATCCGAGTCAAACTACAAGTCCAAAGGTGTTACATCACCTCGACTTGGGCCCATTGGCCTTGTACGACCTAGATTTAGTTTTAGGCTGCCTTGGGACATCCTCCCACCTCCTTGGCCGCCACCCCTTGCTCCTATATAAGTAGATCCATCTAGTAGCTTTTCCTTGGAATTTGTTTAGTTAAAAGTTAGCCATTGCAACTTCGTGTACTTCGTTTGTGTCCAACGACCAGACCAAGACCGCTTACACATCCCCACCATTATCAATACCTCATATATATTTGCAATATTCAGATTGCTTGATCATATTCTTGCTCGTTCTTCGATTGCTTGCAGGAATAGACCTTCGTGGTCAGGCTGACCGTGCTTCCGGCATCGTCAGTAACCTCAGGAGATTGGTTTAGCGATTGCTAAGGCGCAACGTCGTGCACGTTTGTAGTCGGATCGTCAAAGTCGTCTCCACCAAATCGATAGTTATCATCTCATCGAAAGATCGGGACACCCCCGCCTCTATCAAGTGGTATCAGTTTTCAGGTTGCTCGGTGAGAATTTCCAGTTTTCCTAGATTAGATTTATTTTCT
>NW_021243941.1:33974-41567 GCF_002162155.2 Triticum dicoccoides | reverse complement strand
TCCCTTCCGCTGTCCACCATCCCATCTATTAATTTCCACCACGTGCTACGCACTGTTCATTGTCATAATCATAGTTGAGGTCATTCACATCTTCGCCTGATCCAATCTGCATCTTATCTAGTTTGTCTTGGAAAGAAAAAAAAAGAGAAAAAAGGAAAGAAAAAAAAAGAAAAAGAGAGAGAAGAAAAAGAAAAAAAAAGCGTGAGAAAAAAAAGAGAGAAAAAAAATTGGATCTATCTAGAATCAATCTCGTACCTGAATTCGGATTGGAATCTGTTTTGCGCACTGTTCAGTAAAACAGGTGTATCTTCCTCATACGAAGTCCGTTTTGACTCCGTGAGTACTCAAATTGAAGCTAGCAACGAGCCGCATCTAAATAGTTGCAGAAGTAATTTCAATATTTGATACCTCAAAATCGGCTTCTAAATAGGTCTTTTTGCCCTCCGAAGTTCGTGAACACAGCTTGTTCCAATATTTCAGGCCAGTTTTAGAATTCTTTGACTCCTCATATCAACTCGGAATTGAGTGATTCTTTTTGCATTGGAAAGCTTGAGTTAGTAGCATTCTTTGAAACAATTTATCAGAAAATTGTCTCAAACTTTTCAAGAGGAAAGTTGGAGAGAGAGTTGTTGTATATCCTGCTTGGCAGTTGTTTTTCATCATTATCTTCACTGCCGTTGTGATCTTCACTTATATCTTGCTGTCAAGAGCTACTTAGTATCCTTCATTGATGCTAGTTGTGCTACGCCGTGACCTCATTAGTGTTCTAGACTCGCGTCTCTAGTCCGGTCTAGCCTAGGACCAGCACAGTACCGTCGTTGAGCGTTTATTCAATATTGCATCTTTGAATTGATTATTGCTAATCTTTTGCTACCATATATAGCCAACCCAGCTCCACATATTTCTACACCGTGTATACGTACGCTCCCCTGGCAATCGCTTTACTCAATATTCGGAGTTACTTGACACCGCTGGTTGCCGATCACCGCCTGCTGCATGGTAAGAACTTGTAAGACATTGATATTTGCTTTACTGTGAGCGTTTTACCACCACATCCTAGTAGTTATAGGAACATTATTTTTGGGTTTTGTTTCTTGTTCTACTAATCATGACAGGATCCAGAGTCAATTCATGGGCTTTGTCGATCGTGGGAGACGTGCCACCACCTTTGCAAATACCACAACTGTCACGAGAGGTGCACAAACATCCAAATGCACATGATCAGGTTAATGTATCTATACCACCATTTAATGGCCGTTTTAAACCTGCTTTATATATTGAATGGGAGTTCGACATAAAAAATATATTTGCTTCCCATAATTTCAATGAACATAAAAAGGTTAAGGTTGCGGTTGGTTCTTTCACTGGTTATGCTTTGGTTTGGTGGAGTGAATATTGTCGGTTACACCCTGATTATATACCTACTACTTGGGATGATTTGAAACTTGCCATGCGACATACTTTCGTCCCTGCTTATTATACTCGTGACATGATTAAGAAGTTGCAAACACTTAAAACAAGGGAGTGAAACTGTAACAAAATATTATGATGATTTATAAACTACCTTGTTGCATTCCTCTTTAGAAGAAAGTGAAGATGATTTTATGGATAGATTTTGGGGAGGATTAAACCGTGATATTCAAGAGATACTAATTCATGAAGAGTGTTATCCTATGGACCATTTGTTTCATCTTGCTTGCAAAGCTGAACAGGAAATAAAACGACGTGTTGGCCACAAGGAGAACAAGCGCACGGTGCACATTCCAAGATTTGATATGATTGTTCCTTCAACTACTAGGCATACTATAACAACCACATCCGTTGTTGTCAGGACTACATCACCTCCACCATGTGACACATCGCCCCCGAGAGTGGCTACATCATCTGAGTTGATCATAAGAGGTAATGACAAAGGTATTGATCTTCCATCTCTACATGAGAATGATGAATGCCTTGTCAATTTGAATGCACCATCTGATGAGCTACCCACTACTTTGATCACACCACCTATTTTAGAGGACTACGTTGATAATTTGACTTTGCCATGTGATCAAACAACTGAAATACCAACAATTTTGAGTGCACCCATTGAATTAACTATTAATGCAAAAGAACCAATGTTTAATCATTTTGATATGACCTCTAATCTTGGTGATGATTCTGTGTTAAATGACTTATTGCATGTTTGCTTATTTAAGCATGTTCTAGCATGTAAATTTGATGCAAGTAAGGTTTATTCACCAATGTTGGGATGGTTTAATGATGAACATTGTCAATCTTTTGAAATGAATAAGAGCTTCACTTATATGTGCAAACTGAGTTGCAATATTTTCATGCCTTCTACTTCTTGTGCTAATTTTTTGGCTTTAGATTTTATGAACTATGCAAGTTACTCATCTATTCATGTGTCATATATGCAAAAATCAAGGGAAGTAAAAATGGATGACATATACATATACAACATGTACACCTTGTCTCTTTTGTTAGCCACATTTCAGATTAAGCAACGCCGAGGACGGCTTTATTTTCAAGAAGGGGAGGATGATGAGGACATGACTACCTTGGATATGACCAAAAATATTGCATATATGCATATTTGTTAGGTGATTTCTAGTGCAAACTATTCAATAATCTATTTATGTTATCCAGAACAAAAATACTTCACACACTTTTGTGTTTTGTCTAATTGCAGGTGTATGGGACATTTGTATAATCCACATATGAAGATAAGGAAGAAAGAGATGTTTATTTGCTGTCCAAAAAGTTCTCTCACGTCACTTTTGGCCCAAGAGAAGATAGAGTCCAAGTCTCTCACATTCTGGATTCAGATCGGACTGCACAGACACACCTGACTCAAAATGCACACAAGTTTTTCATACGGACTCCGAATTGGGTGATTCTTTTTTTGTTGGAAACTATATTTCGTGCACTTTCCAACCCAATTGGAATCACCTTCAAATTCGTCCGGAGCGTTGAGTTGTGGACGAAACAATCTGATGCTGCAGCAGAATCCGAGTCAAACTACAAGTCCAAAGGTGTTACATCACCTTCACTTGGGCCCATTGGCCTTGTACGACCTAGATTTAGTTTTAGGCTGCCTTGGGACGTCCTCCCACCTCCTTGGCCGCCACCCCTTGCTCCTATATAAGTAGATCCATCTAGTAGCTTTTCCTTGGGATTTGTTTAGTTAAAAGTTAGCCATTGCAACTTCGTGTACTTCGTTTGTGTCCAACGACCAGACCAAGACCGCTTACACATCCCCACCATTATCAATACCTCATATATATTTGCAATATTCAGATTTCTTGATCATTTCTTGCTCGTTCTTCGATTGCTTGCAGGAATAGACCTTCGTGGTCAGGCTGACCGTGCTTCCGGCATCGTCAGTAACCTCAGAAGATTGGTTTAGCGATTGCTAAGGCGCAACGTCGTGCACGTTTGTAGTCGGATCGTCAAAGTCGTCTCCACCAAATCGATAGTTATCATCTCATCGAAAGATCGGGACACCCCCACCTCTATCACCCTGCCAGCCCGGACATCCAGCCCCCGCACTCGGACATCCGGCGTCTCATGAAGGCCCGGACATCCGGCCCGTCGCCCGGACATCCGGCCCCTCCTGCCTGCGTGCAGCGCATCCGGGCCGAGTCCCATGTACCCCTTCGTCCCTTAGACTATATATACTCCCCCCACCTCCTCCTAGTTAGGGTTAGCAAAGGATTAGCACATTTGAGATAGAGGTTTGCTCATCCATACGGATCTCCTCCTCGTGAGAGACCGCGGGCTCTTCGGAGAAGATCCACCATGGATTCAAGACCCCTTTACTGGAAGATCCCTCGTGGATTCAAGACCTCCTCTCGGAGATGAGCTACCGCCACTTGTATCGTCGTTTGCTGGATTTGGACCGTGAATCTCTTTGTGTTCCTTGGATCTGGCACATGTGTGATCATATTCGTGTTGGTTGAGTGTTTCTCTTGTCCCCCCCCCTGTGATTTCCCTCGTGTTCTTCCGCGCGTTCTTCGTGTCCCTCGTAGGGATCCTCTCTAAACGTGAAATATCGGCCCCTAGGGTTCCGCCCTACATCATCTTGGTATCATGAGCCATGTTGATCACGTTTTTGGAGCCCCTAACCTTTGTTTTCTATCTTGATTTTGTTGATTTCGTCCTAAATCCGAAAACCCCCACCAAAAATAGCCCCCAATTTTTGTTGTGATTTGTTGGTTTTGATGATGTTTTGTTGATTTTGATCCATGGATTCGCTGTGTTATGAGTGGATCTAGCATTCCCCTTCTTTTCACCCATTTCCATCCACGAAATTATCTCAATTTTGCCCCGGGAAATCGTGTTTTAGGGTTCGTCCCGGAAGAAATTCCACGACCCCCAGAACTTCCGGCATACCCCGGAACTTCCATCCTTACCCCGGAACTTCCGGGCTAAACAGAGAGTTTACCCAAAGTCCCCAGACTTTTTCTGCGACCCCCGGAACTTCCGGCCACCCCCGAAACTTCCGGAGCCCGGAACTTCCGGCCTAACCAGAGACATTGCACAGAATTTCAGCATCAACCTCTTTCACCGTTTTGTCCATAACTTTCACATCCGGAGTCCAATTTTCGTGTTCTTTAGCTCGTTGAGTAGCTATTGACATCCCCCATCCATATACATAGGTTTCAACACCATTTGACTCCATTAAATTTTTGAATCTTTGACATCTTTGCCTAGGACTTCCACCATAACATCCGCATTGCCACCACCGACTTCCGCAACCTAACCCATTTGGTTCCCCATAGAACTTGAGGTTGTTTGAGTAGTGACTTGAGTCTCCTAAGGTGTTTAGGCTACTTAGAGATGGTTGCTTCTTCATCAACCACCACCATACACTTCCGCCACCCCAACTTAACCCAATTTTGCTGTGTTGAGAGTTGTGTCTCCTAAGGTGTTTCGGCTACTTAGGGACGTGCTTTCAAATTTGACTCCGTGTATAGCCCATCATCCGCTTCCACCACCATAACCCGGTCAACTTCGGCTACTCGGGTTTCCACCAATACTTCTGCTTTGCCAAGTGCAAACCACCACCGCATTCCCGCTACCACCATTTTGACATTTGACGTTTGAGATTTTGAGTTCATGGTTTTTCCGTTTCCTAAGGTGTTTCAGCTACTTAGGGACGAGACTCCATCATCTTGGTTTCTACATCAAGAACACCGCCACTCATCATCGTCGTATGGTAACCTCCATATCATCTTGTTATCGTGGTATCCCTCCTTTGTATATTCCCCTTGCCATTGCATTGTTAACCCCTAGCCCATTTTGCGTTACTTGCCTATTGAGACTAGCCATTTGAGTATTGCCGGCAATGTTACTTGTGCACATTAGTGATCGTACTTCCCATAGCATACATACCATATCATCGTGGTGCATATATTGCTATCATATCTTGTGTCACAAGTTTGTTCCCGCATATACACAATTGCTATCTTGGTTTGTGCATCGTGCAAAATTGGCCATACAAAAAAAAGAAATAAAGCTTTTAAGCAAAAGAGAAAGAGCAAAGAAGCTTGTAAGCAAGTTCCATAGCATCATACCACATTGCATATAAGATTGTCATATCCGATCATCTTGGATCATCTTGAGAGAAACACCGGGAACCATACATACATAGCATACTTGGGATTGAAGTTTATCCATTTTGCATCGTATAGGTTGTGCACAAGTGTCGTATCCGCCAATAGAGCAATCGTGCTAGCGTCTCTCTTGAGTTGTGCAACACGAGCGTTTTCCGTGGATTCCACATTTTGTGCTCATTCATTGGTTGCACGACCCCATTTATCTATCCGTGTGTGTGTTTCCGTGTGCCATCCATATTGCTATTGGTCCATTTGTTTCACTTGCGAATTTGTGAATCTATTTGAACATTATTGACTCTTTCTAACATTTTGCATCAAATTGTTTGTGCCACTATCCTCACCGAGCTCCACCATAAGCTTTACTTGTGTAGGTGTGAGAACCGGCAAGAATTGGTACCAATTGTGCTATTTCCTTGTTACACATTTGAGTGATCATTGATCCATCTTCAACATTAGTCAAGGTACATTTGGTATAGTTCTTCTCTTTCTCCCACTCATACTTGTTCGAGTCTTGTGATGGATAGGCAAGGCATTTCCTGATGAGGACATGACTACCTTGGATATGACCAAAAATATTGCATATATGCATATTTGTCAGGTGATTTCTAGTGCAAACTATTCAATAATCTATTTATGTTATCCAGAACAAAAATACTTCACACACTTTTGTGTTTTGTCTAATTGCAGGTGTATGGGACATTTGTACAATCCACATATGAAGATAAGGAACAAAGAGATGTTTATTTGCTGTCCAAAAAGTTCTCTCACGTCACTTTTGGCCCAAGAGAAGATAGAGTCCAAGTCTCTCACGTTCTGGATTCAGATTCGGACTGCACAGACACACCTGACTCAAAACGCACACAAGTTTTTCATACGGACTCCGAATTGGGTGATTCTTTTTTTGTTGGAAACTAGATTTCGTGCACTTTCCAACCCAATTGAAATCACCTTCAAATTCGTCCGGAGCGTTGAGTTGTGCACGAAACAATCTGATGCTGCAGCAGAATCCGAGTCAAACTACAAGTCCAAAGGTGTTACATCACCTCCACTTGGGCCCATTGGCCTTGTACGACCTAGATTTAGTTTTAGGCTGCCTTGGGACGTCCTCCCACCTCCTTGGCCGCCACCCCTTGCTCCTATATAAGTAGATCCATCTAGTAGCTTTTCCTTTGGGTTTTGTTTAGATTAAAAGTTCGCCATAGCTGCAACTTCGCGTACTTCATTTGTGTTCAACGACCAGATAAAGGCGTCACAGAACCCCACCTTGATCAATAAAGCTTTCATCTTATATTCGCAATATCCAGATTGCAATCTTAGTTTCTTGCTTGTTCTTCGTTTGCTCACAGGAAACAGACCCTTGTGGTCAGGTTGATCGTGCTCCGGCGTGGTCAATAACCTCTCGGAGTTGGTTTAGCGATTGCTAAGGCGCGACATCCTCGCACGTTCGTACTCGGATCGTCAAAGTCGACTTCCACCAAAGCGAAATCCACCATCTCATCGAAAGACGGGACACCCTCGCCTCTATCAAGTGGTATCAGTTTTGAGGTTGCTCGGTGAGAATTTCCAGTTTTCCTAGATTAGATTTATTTTCTTACCTATTGTCCAAGAAAAAGCCACAAAAAAGAGTTAGATCTATTCATCCTTGGTCCAAGCCAGTCTGAGCCTTTGCAATTTTCTTTTCATTGCTTGCATAGTTGAATTATCGGTTGCATCGTCGTGTCGAGTTGCTGGTCTTAGTGTCTAGTTCGTTTAGAGTTTCGAGTTCTGTTCACATTAGTCACGCCACCGCTGCATCATTATCTCTTCCGCTGTCCACCACCCATCCATCAATTTCCACCACGTGCTACCCATCATTCATTGTCATAATAATAGTTGAGATCGTTCACATCTTCACTTGATCCAATCTGCATCTTATCTAGTTTGTTTTGGAAAGAGGGAGAAAAAAAGAGAGAAAAAAAACGAGAGAAAAAAA
>NW_021243941.1:0-33793 GCF_002162155.2 Triticum dicoccoides | reverse complement strand
AAACTTTTTCAGAGGAAAGTTGGAGACAAAGTTGTTGATATATCCTGCTTGGCTGTTGTTTCACCTCATTATCTTTACTGCCGTTGTGATCTTCACTTATATCTTGCTGTCTAGAGCTACTTCGTGTCCTTCATTGATGCTAGTTGTGCTACGACGTGACCTCATTAGTGTTCTAGGCTCGCGTCTCTAGTTCGGTCTAGCCTAGGACCAGCACAGTACCGTCGTTGAGCGTTTATTCAACATTGCATCTTTGAATTGATTATTGCTAATCTTTTGCTACCATATATAGCCAACCCAGCTCCACATATTTCTACACCGTGTATACGTACGCTCCCCTGGCAATCGCTTTACTCAATATTCGGAGTTACTTGACACCGCTAGTTGCCGATCACCGCCTGCTGCATGGTAAGAACTTGTAAGACATTGATATTTGCTTTACTGTGAGCGTTTTACCACCACATCCTAGTAGTTATAGGAACATTATTTTTGGGTTTTGTTTCTTGTTCTACTAATCATGACAGGATCCAGAGTCAATTCATGGGCTTTGTCGATCGCGGGAGACGTGCCACCACCTTTGCAAATACCACAACCGTCACGAGATGTGCACAAACATCCAAATGCACATGATCAGGTTAATGTATCTATACCACCATTTAATGGCCGTTTTAAACCTGCTTTATATATTGAATGGGAGTTCGACATAAAAAATATATTTGCTTCCCATAATTTCAATGAACATAAAAAGGTTAAGGTTGCGGTTGGTTCTTTCACTGGTTATGCTTTGGTTTGGTGGAGTGAATATTGTCGGTTACACCCTGATTATATACCTACTACTTGGGATGATTTGAAACTTGCCATGCGACATACTTTCGTCCCTTCTTATTATACTCGTGACATGATTAAGAAGTTGCAACACTTAAAACAAGGTAGTGAAACTGTAACAAAATATTATGATGATTTACAAACTACCTTGTTGCATTCCTCTTTAGAAGAAAGTGAAGATGATTTTATGGATAGATTTTGGGGAGGATTAAACCGTGATATTCAAGAGATACTAATTCATGAAGAGTGATATCCTATGGACCATTTGTTTCATCTTGCTTGCAAAGCTGAACAGGAAATAAAACGACGTGTTGGCCACGAGGAGAACAAGCGCACGGTGCACATTCCAAGAGTTGATATGATTGTTCCTTCAACTACTAGGCATACTATGACAACCACATCCGTTGTTGTCAGGACTACATCACCTCCACCATGTGACACATCGCCCCCGAGAGTGGCTACATCATCTGAGTTGATCATAAGAGGTAATGACAAAGGTACTGATCTTCCATCTCTACATGAGAATGATGAATGCCTTGTCAATTTGAATGCACCATCTGATGAGCTACCCACTACTTTGATCACACCACCTATTTTAGAGGAGTACGTTGATAATTTGACTTTGCCATGTGATCAAACAACTGAAATACCAACAATTTTGAGTGCACCCATTGAATTAACTATTGATGCAAAAGAACCAATGTTTAATCATTTTGATATGACCTCTAATCTTGGTGATGATTCTGTGTTGAATGACTTATTGCATGTTTGCTTATTTAAGCATGTTGTAGCATCTAAATTTGATGCAAGTAAGGTTTATTCACCAATATTGGGATGGTTTAATGATGAACATTGTCAATCTTTTGAAATGAATAAGAGCTTCACTTATATGTGCAAACTGAGTTGCAATATTTTCATGCCTTCTACTTCTTGTGCTAATTTTTTGGCTTTAGATTTTATGAACTATGCAAGTTACTCATCTATTCATGTGTCATATATGCAAAAATCAAGGGAAGTAAAAATGGATGACATATACATATACAACATGTACACCTTGTCTCTTTTGTTAGCCACATTTCAGATTAAGCAACGCCGAGGATGGCTTTATTTTCAAGAAGGGGAGGATGATGAGGACATGACTACCTTGGATATGACCAAAAATATTGCATATATGCATATTTGTCAGGTGATTTGTAGTGCAAACTATTCAATAATCTATTTATGTTATCCAGAACAAAAATACTTCACACACTTTTGTGTTTTGTCTAATTGCAGGTGTATGGGACATTTGTACAATCCACATATGAAGATAAGGAAGAAAGAGATGTTTATTTGCTGTCCAAAAAGTTCTCTCACGTCACTTTTGGCCCAAGAGAAGATAGAGTCCAAGTCTCTCACGTTCTGGATTCAGATTCGGACTGCACAGACACACCTGACTCAAAACGCACACAAGTTTTTCATACGGACTCCGAATTGGGTGATTCTTTTTTTGTTGGAAACTAGATTTCGTGCGCTTTCCAACCCAATTGGAATCACCTTCAAATTCGTCCGGAGCGTTGAGTTGTGGACGAAACAATCTGATGCTGCAGCAGAATCCGAGTCAAACTACAAGTCCAAAGGTGTTACATCACCTCCACTTGGGCCCATTGGCCTTGTACGACCTAGATTTAGTTTTAGGCTGCCTTGGGACGTCCTCCCACCTCCTTGGCCGCCACCCCTTGCTCCTATATAAGTAGATCCATCTAGTAGCTTTTCCTTTGGGTTTTGTTTAGATTAAAAGTTCGCCATAGCTGCAACTTCGCGTACTTCGTTTGTGTTCAACGACCAGACAAAGGCGTCACAGAACCCCACCTTGATCAATAAAGCTTTCATCTTATATTCGCAATATCCAGATTGCAATCTTAGTTTCTTGCTTGTTCTTCGTTTGCTCGCAGGAAACAGACCCTTGTGGTCAGGTTGATCGTGCTCCGGCGTGGTCAATAACCTCTCGGAGTTGGTTTAGCGATTGCTAAGGCGCGACGTCCTCGCACGTTCGTAGTCGGATCGTCAAAGTCGACTTCCACCAAAGCGAAATCCACCATCTCATCGAAAGACGGGGCACCTTTGCCTCTATCATTTCCTCTCCGGTCTACGACAACAATGACGACGTGAACAACTACATCTCCAAAGCGTCCATCTTCGATCTACAACGACAAATGCAAGGTTCACAATCAAGATTGCGAGAGCGCATCGAGAACATCTCCATCGACATTTATCACTCCGAAGCAAGGAAAAGGGACTACATCGACAAGAAGCTTTCCGCACATAAAGAGGAGCAAGATGCAAGGATGGAGGAGATTAGGGCCTTGATCAAGTCTTCTTCCCCTTCGTCATCTTCAAGGCGGCGACGTTCAAGCCACAAGTCTTCGGAGCGCGAACATGATGCAAGCACAATTCGTCCACGTCCACATCTTCATGAGGACCACCGTCACAATCGTGATCAACATCGTCATGAAGGGCAAGTCACCTCCAAGCAACATGTGCATGACGACGACGAACGACATCTACTACGAGCTCCAGCACGACAACGACATCATCATCATGAAGATTCTCCACAAGCGCAAATGCACAAGTCCCAACAAGCCCTACTTCACGCCAAGTACAAGTTTCAAGAGCAAAAGAGAAGACCGCGAGACGACCACCACCAAGACGGTGCTACGGCTACCGCCACCACTTCGGCATCTTCGCCTTTGGACGTACGGCATCTTCGCCTACTTCCCATGAGTATGCCTACAACGACTACATCAAGTCCAACGCGACGAACTACAAGCAAGGGCGACACTTCCATCTTCGTAAGCCCCTCAAGGAAGATGGCCGAGCATGGGAAATTCCCTTCGGTCATGGAGACGAGCTACGAGGTGCCACATCATATGGGCCTCCAACAACAAGATGGCGACAAGACGATCGAGAAAGGGCCATCGCCTTCGACTACGACGACGAGCGCGAACCTCTTCAACAACATGAAGACGGTGCCCACATTGGACTCATACTCCGAGTCAAGCTACGCGACCGCACCTGGAGACATTTGCACCTACATCTCTCCGACACCCACATATGAAGAGATGCCCCAAGTGCCATGTGAGGAGAGCCACCACCCCATGAGTGACATGAGTGACTCCACCATATGTGACATTGAGAGCATTTCCTATGAGAGGATGAGTGTGACCACCACTAGCCCCACACATGAGAGCATGCCACACATCCTATGTGAGGTTGAGCGCCATTTGAGTGACTCACCAATAATATGAGTGAGAGCATCTTTGAGGGAGTGAGTGAGCCACAACACTTAGAGAGTGAGGTAGTTGAGAGGGCATGTGAGGCCACTATGATTTCTAACGACTTAACCTCTACTCCTGGTGTGTTTTCTTCTTTGGTGCTAGGTCTCCTACATGACGACATGCCTACCCTCGACGAGTCCATCCCTCCAATGGAGACGGCGATGGCCATGGTGGACAATGATACATCCCCCACATGGTTCCATCAAGATGAAGATAACAACGAGTGGATCTTCAACACCTCACCTACAACACATGAGCGATGCTCCAAAGGTAACATAGGTGATGGTGCTTCTCTTGTCCCACTAGTAGACTCTCTTGACATTGATTGCTTGCATGATGTTGATACACCTATTCCCATGCTTCATGCTAGTGAGACTTCTTCATGCCTTGACTTACCTATTTATGATGAATATGACGATGAGCATGTTGAGTTGCCTAGTTGTGATGCTATGCTCCATAGGATATCATGTGAAAATTCTTTTGGTCACATCATGTTTGACAACCCATTGAACTTGTCATATGCTATGAGTGAGATCTCCCATATTGCATCTTTACAATCTCAACATAGTAACTATGCATGCCCCATTAAAATCAATCCCATTTGCACTTATGGCATAGATGACGAGATGTTGGTCATTGGCTTTTGTTTTTCATGTGATGATATTGCCATGCTTCCTTTACATGATTTGTGCAATTCATCTACTATGCCTTGCCATGATCAAATTGTTTTGAATATGCATTGTTTTGGATGTTGTCAATATCCGCCATTTGATGTTTCCATTAATGCTCATGAGGAGACACCCATAGTTTCCTCATACATATTAGGAGATTTTGATGCATTTCCTACTTTGCATGATTCCCATAATTGTGTGCACCATATGCATTCCATGAATAACAATGCTCTAGCTATTTCTCATGATGCATTACATCCGTTGAGTCTCCATTATGTCATGCATAACAACAAACCTCTCATGATGGATGACATGTTTCTATATCACGCATCTCATTTATTTGAGCATTGGATATTTTGTGCTAACCGACACATGCACGTGTGCATCATGATGGATGATGTGTACATATAACACGCACACACAATTTTTCCTTTGTCTTTGTTTTGTGTAGGTACTCACATATACTCGTCAACCTCTCAATCCCAAGAGTTGACGAAACGAGCTCTTGAGAGCAACGACGATTTGGGATCCCGTGGACTATCCTTACCATCGTTCCTTTCGCGCAAGGACTACGCACATCTCTTTTACTTGGCTCTTACACGACTATGGGCTATTTACCACTTGTCACCTTATGCCCATACTATTGTGTTCACTTTGCATGTTATGCTTGCTCCTATGCCTTTGCCATGCAATTGTGACCCTTGCTTGCACTTACATATGATTCACCATTATGATACTCCTATGTGTATTTGCATGCTTGGTGGAGATCCTTTTTGCTATTGCCATGTTTATCATGTGCCCATGCTATTGATGCTTGTTGTGTTGGGAGAGTCATGATCACACATTGCTATTTACATATGGCTTCGCACCAATACATTCATGATATTTTCCTCATATCTTGCTTTCATGCTTGTGCTATGTCATGTGAATTATTTGATAGAGGCAAAGGTGTCCCGTCTTTCGATGAGATGATGGATATCGCTTTGGTGGCAGTCGACTTTGACGATCCGACTACGAACGTGCGAGGACGTCGTGCCTTAGCAATCGCTAAACCAACTCCGAGAGGTTATTGACCACGCCGGAGCACGATCAACCTGACCACGAGGGTCTGTTTCCTGCAAGCAAACGAAGAACAAGCAAGAAACTGAGATTGCAATCTGGATATTGCGAATATAAGATGAAAGCTTTATTGATCAAGGTGGGGTTCTGTGACGCCTTTGTCTGTTCGTTGAACACAAACGAAGTACGCGAAGTTGCAGCTATGGCGAACTTTAATCTAAACAAAACCCGAAGTCTAAACGGTGCCCTAAGGGCTGTATATATGGAGGAAGAGAGGGGGAATTTCGTGGCCCTTGGTGGAGGGGTCCGAAATCAACCCTATCTCTTGTTTCCCCACACATACGGACTCTAAAAATAGCCTATACTTATGTATTTCGAAATTACATGGGCCTGGCCCAATAAAAAGGTGACGCAGCACCTATAATAGCCTCGGGACGAAATTTATGAAGTGGCATCTTGTATATTTCGTCCATGGCTTCATGCACCCATTATGGTGGCTTCAAAGTCCTGAAATCATCACTTGTAACTCCGTTCTTGTTCCCCTTGCGCATGGCATCATCTCCATGCTTGTTCTTGCTACAATGTTCATCCTTCTCCAAGCTAGGCCCTTCATTTGTAAGCAAAACAAATGTATCCAATTTAGGCAGCATCATATTCTCATGAACATTAGAATCATTACCAAGAAACGAAAGTACCTGATAATTTAGTTGGCGTGCGCGAGCTCTAGTAATTGGTCCCGTATATGTAGCAGTAGGGGCTGTGGGTGTAACAATGGTATTGATGTCCTCATCATCCTCCCCTTCTTGAAATGAAGTCGTCCTCGACGGAAACTCATCTTCCTCACCCAAATAAGGCTTCAAATCTGCAATGTTAAAAGTGGGACTAACCCCAAAATCTACAGGCAGCTCAAGTTTATATGCATTATCATTTATTTTCTCTAACACCTTAAAGGGACCATCAGCACGTCGCATTAGCTTTGATTTGCGCAAATCAGGAAATCTATCCTTACGCAAATGTAACCAAACAAGATCTCCAGGTGCAAACACAACATGTTTTCTACCCTTATCTCCAGCAAGTTTATATTTAGCATTCATACGCTCAATGTTTTCCTTAGTTAACTCATGCATTTCTAAAATCAATTCAGCACGTTGTTTAGCATCAAAATTAACCTTCTCCGAAGATGGAAGAGGCAACAAATCAATAGGTGCACGAGGTAGGAAACCATACACAACTTCAAAAGGGCACATCTTAGTAGTAGAATGCAATGAACGATTATAAGCAAATTCAATATGAGGCAAGCATTCCTCCCACATTTTCTTATTATTCTTCAAAACAGCCCTAAGCATAGTAGACAACGTTCTATAGACTACTTCAGTTTGTCCATCAGTTTGGGGGTGACAAGTAGTACTAAAAAGCAGTTTAGTCCCCAACTTAGCCCATAAACATCTCCAAAAGTGGCTAAGAAATTTAGTATCACGATCTGAAACAATAGTATTTGGCACACCATGCAAGCGAATAATTTCACGAAAGAACAAATCAGCAACATTAACAGCATCATCGCTTTTATGACATGGTATAAAGTGTGCCATTTTCGAGAATCTATCCACGACAACAAATATGCTATCCCTCCCCTTCTTTGTTCGAGGAAAACCTAAAACAAAGTCCATAGATATATCCTCCCAAGTGATAGAGGCAAAGGTGTCCCGTCTTTCGATGAGATGGTGGATTTCTCTTTGGTGGAAGTCGACTTTGACGATCCGACTACGAACATGCGAGGACGTCACGCCTTAGCAATCGCTAAACCAACTCCGAGAGGTTATTGACCACGCCGGAGCACGATCAACCTGACCACGAGGGTCTGTTTCCTGCGAGCAAACGAAGAACAAGCAAGAAACTAAGATTGCAATCTGGATATTGCGAATATAAGATGAAAGCTTTATTGATCAAGGTGGGGTTCTGTGACGCCTTTGTCTGGTCGTTGAACACAAACGAAGTACGCGAAG
This sequence comes from Triticum dicoccoides, assembly GCF_002162155.2. Lineage (NCBI taxonomy): Eukaryota > Viridiplantae > Streptophyta > Magnoliopsida > Poales > Poaceae > Triticum > Triticum dicoccoides. The sequence continues at coordinate 25,921 of NW_021243941.1, read as the reverse complement.
TTGCAGCTATGGCGAACTTTTAATCTAAACAAAACCCAAAGTCTAAACGATGCCCTAAGGGCTGTATATATGGAGGAAGAGGGGGGAATTTCGTGGCCCTTGGTGGAGGGGTCCGAAATCAACCCTATCTCTTGTTTCCCCACACATACGGACTCTAAAAATAGCCTATACTTATGTATTTCGAAATTACATGGGCCTGGCCCAATAATAAGGTGACGCAGCACCTAAAATAGCCTCGGGACGAAATTTATGAAGTGGCATCTTGTATATTTTGTCCAAGGCTTCATGCACCCATTATGGTGGCTTCAAAGTCCTGAAATCATCACTTGTAACTCCGTTCTTGTTCCCCTTGCGCATGCCATCATCTCCATGCTTGTTCTTGCTCCAATGTTCATCCTTCTCCAAGCTAGTCCCTTCATTTGTAAGCAAAACAAATGTATCCAATTTAGGCAGCATCATATTCTCATGAACATTAGAATCATTACCAAGAAACGAAAGTACCTGATAATTTAGTTGGCGTGCACGAGCTCTAGTAAATTGGTCCAGTATGTATAGCAGCAGGGGCTGTGGGTGTAACAATTGTATTGATGTCCTCATCATCCTCCCCTTCTTGAAATGAAGTCGTCCTCGACGGAAGTTCATCTTCCTCACCCAAATAAGGCTTCAAATCTGCAATGTTTAAAGTGGGACTAACCCCAAAATCTGCAGGCAGCTCAAGTTTATATGCATTATCATTTATTTTCTCTAACACCTTAAAGGGACCATCAGCACGTGGCATTAGCTTTGATTTGCGCAAATCAGGAAATCTATCCTTACGCAAATGTAACCAAACAAGATCTCCAGGTGCAAACACAACATGTTTTCTACCCTTATCTCCAGCAAGTTTATATTTAGCATTCATACGCTCAATGTTTTCCTTAGTTAACTCATGCATTTTTAAAATCAATTCAGCATGTTGTTTAGCATCAAAATTAACCTTCTCCGAAGATGGAAGAGGCAACAAATCAATAGGTGCACGAGGTAGGAAACCATACACAACTTCAAAAGGGCACATCTTAGTAGTAGAATGCAATGAACGATTATAAGCAAATTCAATATGAGGCAAGCATTCCTCCCATATTTTCTTATTATTCTTCAAAACAGCCCTAAGCATAGTAGACAACGTTCTATTGACTACTTCAGTTTGTCCATCAATTTGGGGGTGACAAGTAGTACTAAAAAGCAGTTTAGTCCCCAACTTAGCCCATAAACATCTCCAAAAGTGGCTAAGAAATTTAGTATCACGATCTGAAACAATAGTATTTGGCACACCATGCAAGCGAATAATTTCACGAAAGAACAAATCAGCAACATTAACAGCATCATCGCTTTTATGACATGGTATAAAGTGTGCCATTTTCGAGAATCTATCCACGACAACAAATATGCTATCCCTCCCCTTCTTTGTTCGAGGTAAACCTAACACAAAGTCCATAGATATATCCTCCCAAGGAACACTAGGTACAGGCAAAGGCATATATAAACCATGAGGATTGAGTCGTGACTTAGCTTTTTGACATGTAGTGCATCGAGCAATAAAACGCTCAACATCCCGTCTCATCTTTCGCCAAAAGAAATGTGTAGTGATAGAGGCAAAGGTGTCCCGTCTTTCGATGAGATGATGGATATCGCTTTGGTGGAAGTCGACTTTGACGATCCGACTACGAACGTGCGAGGACGTCGCGCCTTAGCAATCGCTAAACCAACTCCGAGAGGTTATTGACCACGCCGGAGCACGATCAACCTGACCACGAGGGTCTGTTTCCTGCGAGCAAACGAAGAACAAGCAAGAAACTAAGATTGCAATCTGGATATTGCGAATATAAGATGAAAGCTTTATTGATCAAGGTGGGGTTCTGTGACGCCTTTGTCTGGTCGTTGAACACAAACGAAGTACGCGAAGTTGCAGCTATGGCGAACTTTTAATCTAAACAAAACCCAAAGTCTAAACGATGCCCTAAGGGCTGTATATATGGAGGAAGAGGGGGGAATTTCGTGGCCCTTGGTGGAGGAGTCCGAAATCAACCCTATCTCTTGTTTCCCCACACATACGGACTCTAAAAATAGCCTATACTTATGTATTTCGAACTTACATGGGCCTGGCCCAATAATAAGGTGACGCAGCACCTAAAATAGCCTCGGGACGAAATTTATGAAGTGGCATCTTGTATATTTCGTCCAAGGCTTCATGCACCCATTATGGTGGCTTCAAAGTCCTGAAATCATCACTTGTAACTCCGTTCTTGTTCCCCTTGCGCATGCCATCATCTCCATGCTTGTTCTTGCTCCAATGTTCATCCTTCTCCAAGCTAGGCCCTTCATTTGTAAGCAAAACAAATGTATCCAATTTAGGCAGCATCATATTCTCATGAACATTAGAATCATTACCAAGAAACGAAAGTACCTGGTAATTTAGTTGGCGTGCACGAGCTCTAGTAATTGGTCCAGTATGTATAGCAGCAGGGGCTGTGGGTGTAACAATTGTATTGATGTCCTCCTCATCCTCCCCTTCTTGAAATGAAGTCGTCCTCGACGGAAGTTCATCTTCCTCACCCAAATAAGGCTTCAAATCTGCAATGTTAAAAGTGGGACTAACCCCAAAATCTGCAGGCAGCTCAAGTTTATATGCATTATCATTTATTTTCTCTAACACCTTAAAGGGACCATCAGCACGTGGCATTAACTTTGATTTGCGCAAATCAGGAAATCTATCCTTACGCAAATGTAACCAAACAAGATCTCCAGGTGCAAACACAACATGTTTTCTACCCTTATCTCCAGCAAGTTTATATTTAGCATTCATACGCTCAATGTTTTCCTTAGTTAACTCATGCATTTTTAAAATCAATTCAGCATGTTGTTTAGCATCAAAATTAACCTTCTCCGAAGATGGAAGAGGCAACAAATCAATAGGTGCACGAGGTAGGAAACCATACACAACTTCAAAAGGGCACATCTTAGTAGTAGAATGCAATGAACGATTATAAGCAAATTCAATATGAGGCAAGCATTCCTCCCACATTTTCCTATTATTCTTCAAAACAGCCCTAAGCATAGTAGACAACGTTCTATTGACTACTTCAGTTTGTCCATCAGTTTGGGGGTGACAAGTAGTACTAAAAAGCAGATTAGTCCCCAACATAGCCCATAAACATCTCCAAAAGTGGCTAAGAAATTTAGTATCACGATCTGAAACAATAGTATTTGGCACACCATGCAAGCGAATAATTTCACGAAAGAACAAATCAGCAACATTAACAGCATCATCGCTTTTATGACATGGTATAAAGTGTGCCATTTTCGAGAATCTATCCATGACAACAAATATGCTATCCCTCCCTGATAGAGGCGGGGGTGTTCCGATCTTTCGATGAGATGATAAATATCGATTTGGTGGAGACGACTTTGACGATCCGACTAGAAACGTGCACGACGTTGCGCCTTAGCAATCGCTAAACCAATCTCCTGAGGTTACTGACGAGGCCGGAAGCACGGTCAGCCTGACCACGAAGGTCTATTCCTGCAAGCAATCGAAGAACGAGCAAGAATATGATAAAGCAATCTGAATATTGCAAATATATATGAGGTATTGATAATGGTGGGGATCCGGAAGCGGTCTTGGTCTGGTCGTTGGACACAAACGAAGTACACGAAGTTGCAATGGCTAACTTTTAACTAAACAAATCCCAAGGAAAAGCTACTAGATGGATCTACTTATATAGGAGCAAGGGGTGGCGGCCAAGGAGGTGGGAGGACGTCCCAAGGCAGCCTAAAACTAAATCTAGGTCGTACAAGGCCAATGGGCCCAAGTGGAGGCGATGTAACACCTTTGGACTTGTAGTTTGACTCGGATTCTGCTGCAGCATCAGATTGTTTCATTCACAACTCAACGCTCCGGACGAATTTGAAGGTGATTCCAATTGGGTTGCAAAGTGCACGAAATCTATTTTCCAACAAAAAAAGAATCACCCAATTCGGAGTCCGTATGAAAAACTTGTGTGCGTTTTGAGTCAGGTGTGTCTGTGCAGTCCGAATCTGAATCCAGAACGTGAGAGGCTTGGACTCTATCTTTTCTTGGGCCAAAAGTGACGTGAGAGAACTTTTTGGACAACAAATAAACATCTCTTTCTTCCTTATCTTCATATGTGGATTGTACAAATGTTCCATACACCTGCAATTAGACAAAACACAAAAATGTGTGGAGTATTTTTGTTCTGGATAACATAAATAGATTATTGAATAGTTTGCACTAGAAATCACCTGACAAATATGCATATATGCAATATTTTTGGTCATATCCAAGGGAGTCATGTCCTCATCATCCTCCCCTTCTTGAAAATAAAGCCGTCCTCGGCGTTGCTTAATCTGAAATGTGGCTAACAAAAGAGACAAGGTGTACATGTTGTATATGTATATGTCATCCATTTTTACTTCCCTTGATTTTTGCATATATGACACATGAATAGATGAGTAACTTGCATAGTTCATAAAATCTAAAGCCAAAAAATTAGCACAAGAAGTAGAAGGCATGAAAATATTGCAACTCAGTTTGCACATATAAGTGAAGCTCTTATTCATTTCAAAAGATTGACAATGTTCATCATTAAACCATCCCAACATTGGTGAATAAACCTTACTTGCATCAAATTTACATGCTACAACATGCTTAAATTAGCAAACATGCAATAAGTCATTCAACACAGAATCATGACCAAGATTAGAGGTCATATCAAAATGATTAAACATTGGTTCTTTTGCATCAATAGTTAATTCAATGGGTGCACTCAAAATTGTTGGTATTTCAGTTGTTTGATCACATGGCAAAGTCAAATTATCAACGTAGTCCTCTAAAATAGGTGGTGTGATCAAAGTAGTGGGTAGCTCATCAGATGGTGCATTCAAATTGACAAGGCATTCATCATTCTCATGTAGAGATGGAAGATCAGTACCTTTGTCATTACCTCTTATGATCAACTCAGATGATGTAGCCACTCTCGGGGGCGATGTGTCACATGGTGGAGGTGATGTAGTCCTGACAACAACGGATGTGGTTGTCATAGTATGCCTAGTAGTTGAAGGAACAATCATATCAACTCTTGGAACGTGCACCGTGCGCTTGTTCTCCTCGTGGCCAACACGTCGTTTTATTTCCTGTTCAGCTTTGCAAGCAAGATGAAACAAATGGTCCATAGGATAACACTCTTCATGAATTAGTATCTCTTGAATATCACGGTTTAATCCTCCCCAAAATCTATCCATAAAATCATCTTCACTTTCTTCTAAAGAGGAATGCAACAAGGTAGTTTGTAAATCATCATAATATTTTGTTACAGTTTCACTACCTTGTTTTAAGTGTTGCAACTTCTTAATCATGTCACGAGTATAATAAGCAGGGACGAAAGTATGTCGCATGGCAAGTTTCAAATCATCCCAAGTAGTAGGTATATAATCAGGGTGTAACCGACAATATTCACTCTACCAAACCAAAGCATAACCAGTGAAAGAACCAACTGCAACCTTAACCTTTTTATGTTCATTGAAATTATGGGAAGCAAATATATTTTTATGTCGAACTCCCATTCAATATATAAAGCAGGTTTAAAACGGCCATTAAATGGTGGTATAGATACATTAACCTGATCATGTGCATTTGGATGTTTGTGCACCTCTCGTGACGGTTGTGGTATTTGCAAAGGTGGTGGCACGTCTCCCGCGATCGACAAAGCCCATGAATTGACTCTGGATCCTGTCATGATTAGTAGAACAAGAAACAAAACCCAAAAATAATGTTCCTATAACTACTAGGATGTGGTGGTAAAACGCTCACAGTAAAGCAAATATCAATGTCTTACAAGTTCTTACCATGCAGCAGGCGGTGATCGGCAACCAGCGGTGTCAAGTAACTCCGAATATTGAGTAAAGTGATTGCCAGGGGAGCGTACGTATACACGGTGTAGAAATATGTGGAGCTGGGTTGGCTATATATGGTAGCAAAAGATTAGCAATAATCAATTCAAAGATGCAATGTTGAATAAACGCTCAACGACGGTACTGTGCTGGTCCTAGGCTAGACCGGACTAGAGACGCGAGCCTAGAACACTAATGAGGTCACGACGTAGCACAACTAGCATCAATGAAGGATACTAAGTAGCTCTTGACAGCAAGATATAAGTGAAGATCACAACAGCAGTGAAGATAATGAGGTGAAACAACAGCCAAGCAGGATATATCAACAACTTTGTCTCCAACTTTCCTCTGAAAAAGTTTGTGCCGATTTTTTTGTTTTTTTTTCTTCTCTCTTTTTTTTCCTCACACTTTTTTTTTCTTTCTCTCCTTTTTTTTTCTCTGACTTTTTTTTCCTTTTTTTCTCTCTTTTTTTTCTCTCTTTTTTTCTCCCTCTTTCCAAAACAAACTAGATAAGATGCAGATTGGATCAAGTGAAGATGTGAACGATCTCAACTATTATTATGACAATGAATGGTGGGTAGCACGTGGTGGAAATTGATGGATGGGTGGTGGACAGCGGAAGAGATAATGATGCAGCGGTGGCGTGACTAATGTGAACAAAACTCGAAACTCTAAACGAACTAGACACTAAGACCAGCAACTCGACACGACGATGCAACCGATAATTCAACTATGCAAGCAATGAAAAGAAAATTGCAAAGGCTCAGACTGGCTTGGACCAAGGATGAATAGATCTAACTCTTTTTTGTGGCTTTTTCTTGGACAATAGGTAAGAAAATAAATCTAATCTAGGAAAACTGGAAATTCTCACCGAGCAACCTGAAAACTGATACCACTTGATAGAGGCGAGGGTCCCGATCTTTCGATGAGATGATGGATATCGCTTTGGTGGAAGTCGACTTTGACGATCCGACTACGAACGTGCGAGGACGTCGCGCCTTAGCAATCGCTAAACCAACTCCGAGAGGTTATTGACCACGCCGGAGCACGATCAACCTGACCACGAGGGTCTGTTTCCTGCGAGCAAACGAAGAACAAGCAAGAAACTGAGATTGCAATCTAGATATTGCGAATATAAGATGAAAGCTTTATTGATCAAGGTGGGGTTCTGTGACGCCTTTGTCCGGTCGTTGAACACAAACGAAGTACGCGAAGTTGCAGCTATGGCGAACTTTTAATCTAAACAAAACCCAAAGTCTAAACGATGCCCTAAGGGCTGTATATATGGAGGAAGAGGGGGGAATTTCGTGGCCCTTGGTGGAGGGGTCCGAAATCAACCCTATCTCTTGTTTCCCCACACATACGGACTCTAAAAATAGCCTATACTTATGTATTTCGAAATTACATGGGCCTGGCCCAATAATAAGGTGACGCAGCACCTAAAATAGCCTCGGGACGAAATTTATGAAGTGGCATCTTGTATATTTTGTCCAAGGCTTCATGCACCCATTATGGTGGCTTCAAAGTCCTGAAATCATCACTTGTAACTCCGTTCTTGTTCCCCTTGCGCATGCCATCATCTCCATGCTTGTTCTTGCTCCAATGTTCATCCTTCTCCAAGCTAGTCCCTTCATTTGTAAGCAAAACAAATGTATCCAATTTAGGCAGCATCATATTCTCATGAACATTAGAATCATTACCAAGAAACGAAAGTACCTGATAATTTAGTTGGCGTGCACGAGCTCTAGTAAATTGGTCCAGTATGTATAGCAGCAGGGGCTGTGGGTGTAACAATTGTATTGATGTCCTCATCATCCTCCCCTTCTTGAAATGAAGTCGTCCTCGACGGAAGTTCATCTTCCTCACCCAAATAAGGCTTCAAATCTGCAATGTTTAAAGTGGGACTAACCCCAAAATCTGCAGGCAGCTCAAGTTTATATGCATTATCATTTATTTTCTCTAACACCTTAAAGGGACCATCAGCACGTGGCATTAGCTTTGATTTGCGCAAATCAGGAAATCTATCCTTACGCAAATGTAACCAAACAAGATCTCCAGGTGCAAACACAACATGTTTTCTACCCTTATCTCCAGCAAGTTTATATTTAGCATTCATACGCTCAATGTTTTCCTTAGTTAACTCATGCATTTTTAAAATCAATTCAGCATGTTGTTTAGCATCAAAATTAACCTTCTCCGAAGATGGAAGAGGCAACAAATCAATAGGTGCACGAGGTAGGAAACCATACACAACTTCAAAAGGGCACATCTTAGTAGTAGAATGCAATGAACGATTATAAGCAAATTCAATATGAGGCAAGCATTCCTCCCACATTTTCTTATTATTCTTCAAAACAGCCCTAAGCATAGTAGACAACATTCTATTGACTACTTCAGTTTGTCCATCAGTTTGAGGGTGACAAGTAGTACTAAAAAGCAGTTTAGTCCCCAACTTAGCCCATAAACATCTCCAAAAGTGGCTAAGAAATTTAGTATCACGATCTGAAACAATAGTATTTGGCACACCATGCAAGCGAATAATTTCACGAAAGAACAAATCAGCAACATTAACAGCATCATCGCTTTTATGACATGGTATAAAGTGTGCCATTTTCGAGAATCTATCCACGACAACAAATATGCTATCCCTCCCCTTCTTTGTTCGAGGTAAACCTAAAACAAAGTCCATAGATATATCCTCCCAAGGAACACTAGGTACAGGCAAAGGCATATATAAACCATGAGGATTGAGGCGTGACTTAGCTTTTTGACATGTAGTGCAGCGAGCAATAAAACGCTCAACATCCCGTCTCATCTTTGGCCAAAAAAAATGTGTAGCAAGTACGTCCTCCGTCTTCTTCACGCCAAAATGTCCCATTAATCCTCCTCCATGCGCTTCCTGCAACAACAAAAGACGAACGGAGCTAGCTGGAATGCATAGCTTGTTAGCACGAAACACAAATCCATCGTTAACGACAAACTTGTTCCACATTCTTCCTTCTTTACAATTCTGCATTACATCTTTAAAATCAGCATCATGCACATATTGATCTTTGATGGTCTCCAAACCAAATATTTTGAAGTCAAGTTGTGAAAGCATAGTATAGCGACGAGACAATGCATCAGCAATAACATTTTCTTTTCCCTTCTTGTGTTTAATGACATAAGGGAAAGTCTCAATGAATTCAACCCATTTAGCATGTCTACGATTCAGTTTAGCTTGACTTTTAATATGTTTCAAAGATTCATGATCAGAATGTATAACAAATTCTTTGGGCCATAAATAATGTTGCCATGTTTCTAAAGTCCGAACAAGAGCATATAATTCTTTATCATAAGTAGAATAATTCAGACTAGGCCCACTCAATTTTTCAGAAAAGTATGCAACAGGTTTGCCATCTTGTAATAACACACCTCCTAATCCAATTCCACGAGCATCACATTCAAGCTCAAAAGTCTTATTAAAATCAGGAAGTTGGAGTAAAGGAGCATGTGTCAACTTATCTTTCAATACCGTGAAGGCTTCTTCCTGTGCGGTACCCCAAACAAAAGGCACATCCTTCTTTGTAAGCTCGTTGAGAGGTGCAGCAATGGTGCTGAAATCTCTCACAAAACGCCTATAGAATCCAGCGAGGCCAAGAAAACTCCTCACTTGTGTGACCGTTTTGGGCTGCGGCCAACTCTCAATAGCTTCAATCTTGGCTTTGTCAACTTCAATTCCCTGTGGAGTAACAACATAGCCAAGAAAAGATACTCGGTCGGTGCAAAAGGTGCACTTCCCAAGGTTACCAAACAAATGTGCATCACGTAGAGCAATAAAAACAGCACGTAAATGTTCCAAGTGTTCTTCCAAAGATCTGCTATAAATCAGTATATCATCAAAATAGACTACCACAAATCGTCCAATGAAAGCACGTAAAACTTCGTTCATTAGTCTCATGAAAGTACTAGGCGCATTAGTTAACCCAAAAGGCATGACTAACCACTCATATAATCCAAACTTAGTTTTAAATGCTGTTTTCCATTCATCTCCCAATTTCATACGAATTTGATGGTATCCACTACGCAAATCAACTTTGGAGAATATTGTAGAGCCACTCAATTCATCAAGCATATCATCTAGCCTAGGAATAGGATGACGATAACGAATAGTAATATTATTAATGCCTCTACAATCAACACACATACGTGATGTACCATCCTTTTTCGGCACTAGAATAATAGGAACAGCACAAGGACTAAGGGATTCGCGTATATAACCTTTGTCGAGAAGCTCTTGTACTTGACGCATAATCTCCTTCGTCTCCTCTGGATTGGTACGGTATGGTGCACGGTTTGGCAGTGAAGCACCGGGAATTAAGTCAATTTGATGCTCAATCCCTCGAATAGGCGGTAATCCCGGTGGCACGTCTTGTGGAAAGACGTGAGCGAACTCCTGCAAAATGTTAGTGACAGTAGGAGGCAAAGAGGAAGGCACGTCCTCGAATGAAAATAATGCCTCTTTGCACACAAAAGCATAGCAAACAGATTTGCTGAAATCTAGCTCATCAATATCAGATTTGGTGGCAAATAAACATGCACTTTTCAATTTAATTTCAGAAGCAACACTAGATGGTTTATTATTAGGCTTCATTTGTTGCTCAAATTCTTTTGCCACAATCTGATTTTCACTCTTATTCTTCTCCTGTTGTGCTTTATTAGCTCTATTAATATCATCTTTCAAAATGGAATCAGGAGTCATAGGAAGCAAAGTAATATTTTTATCCTTATGAACAAGAGTATAGTGATTGTTTCTACCATGGTGTACAGAATTTTTATCAAATTGCCATGGTCTACCAAGGAATAAGGAACATGCTTGCATAGGTACCACATCACAATCAACATAATCAGCATATGTAGAGATACTAAAATGCACACGAATAGTACGTGTTACCTTAACCTTGCCGCTGTTGTTGAACCATTGGATATAGTAAGGATGTGGATGTGGTCTTGTGGTGAGAGAAAGCTTCTCCACCATCTCCATGCTAGCCAAGTTGTTGCAGCTCCCTCCATCTATTATGACGCGCACAGAACGTTCCTTCACAACTCCCTTTGATAGAGGCGGGGGTGTCCCGATCTTTCGATGAGATGATAACTATCGATTTGGTGGAGACGACTTTGACGATTCGACTACAAACGTGCACGACGTTGCGCCTTAGCAATTGCTAAACCAACTCCGAAAGGTTATTGACCACGCCAGAGCACAATCAACCTGACCACGAAGGTCTATTCCTGCAAGCAATCGAAGAACAAGCAAGAATATGATAAAGCAATCTGAGTATTGCGAATATAGATGAAGTATTGATAAAGGTGGGGATCCGTAAACGGTCTTGGTCTGGTCGTTGGACACAAACAAAGTACACGAAGTTGCAATGGCTAACTTTTAACTAAACAAATCCCAAGGAAAAGCTACTAGATGGATTTACTTATATAGGAGCAAGGGGTGGCGGCCAAGGAGGTGGGAGGACGTCCCAAGGCAGCCTAAAACTAAATCTAGGTCGTACAAGGCCAATGGGCCCAAGTGGAGGTGATGTAACACCTTTGGACTTGTAGTTTGACTCGGATTCTGCTGCAGCATCAGATTGTTTCGTCCACAACTCAACGCTCCGGACGAATTTGAAGGTGATTCCAATTGGGTTGGAAAGTGGACGAAATCTAGTTTCCAACAAAAGAAGAATCACCCAATTCGGAGTCCGTATGAAAAACTTGTGTGCATTTTGAGTCAGGTGTGTCTGTGCAGTCCGAATCTGAATCCAGAACGTGAGAGACTTGGACTCTATCTTCTCTTGGGCCAAAAGTGACGTGAGAGAACTTTTTGGACAGCAAATAAACATCTCTTTCTTCCTTATCTTCATATGTGGATTGTACAAATGTCCCATACACCTGCAATTAGACAAAACACAAAAGTGTGTGAAGTATTTTTGTTCTGAATAACATAAATAGATTATTGAATAGTTTGCACTAGAAATCACCTGACAAATATGCATATATGCAATATTTTTGGTCATATCCAAGGTAGTCATGTCCTCATCATCCTCCCCTTCTTGAAAATAAAGCCGTCCTCGGCGTTGCTTAATCTGAAATGTGGCTAACAAAAGAGACAAGGTGTACATGTTGTATATGTATATGTCATCCATTTTTACTTGCCTTGATTTTTGCATATATGACACATGAATAGATGAGTAACTTGCATAGTTCATAAAATCTAAAGCCAAAAAATTAGCACAAGAAGTAGAAGGCATGAAAATATTGCAACTCAGTTTGCACATATAAGTGAAGCTCTTATTCATTTCAAAAGATTGACAATGTTCATCATTAAACCATCCCAACATTGGTGAATAAACCTTACTTGCATCAAATTTACATGCTACAACATGCTTAAATAAGCAAACATGCAATAAGTCATTCAACACAGAATCATCACCAAGATTAGAGGTCATATCAAAATGATTAAACATTGGTTCTTTTGCATCCATAGTTAATTCAATGGGTGCACTCAAAATTGTTGGTATTTCAGTTGTTTGATCACATGGCAAAGTCAAATTATCAACGTAGTCCTCTAAAATAGGTGGTGTGATCAAAGTAGTGGGTAGCTCATCAGATGGTGCATTCAAATTGACAAGGCATTCATCATTCTCATGTAGAGATGGAAGATCAGTACCTTTGTCATTACCTCTTATGATCTTATGTAGGTGGTGTGATCAAAGTAGTGGCTCTGATACCACTTGATAGAGGCGAGGGTCCCGATCTTTCAATGAGATGATAACTATCGATTTGGTGGAGACGACTTTGACAATCCGACTACAAACATGCACGACGTTGCGCCTTAGCAATCGCTAAACCAATCTCCTGAGGTTACTGACGATGCTGGAAGCACGGTCAGCCTGACCACGAAGGTCTATTCCTGTAAGAAATCGAAGAACGAGCAAGAATATGATAAAGCAATCTGAATATTGCAAATATATATGAAGTATTGATAATGGTGGGGATCCGGAAGCGGTCTTGGTCTGGTCGTTGGACACAAACGAAGTACACGAAGTTGCAATGGCTAACTTTTAACTAAACAAATCCCAAGGAAAAGCTACTAGATGGATCTACTTATATAGGAGCAAGGGGTGGCGGCCAAAGAGGTGGGAGGACGTCCCAAGGCAGCCTAAAACTAAATCTAGGTCGTACAAGGCCAATGGGCCCAAGTGGAGGTGATGTAACACCTTTGGACTTGTAGTTTGACTCGGATTCTGCTGCAGCATCAGATTGTTTCGTCCACAACTCAACGCTCCGGACGAATTTGAAGGTGATTCCAATTGGGTTCGAAAGTGCACGAAATCTAGTTTCCAACAAAAAAAGAATCACCCAATTCGGAGTCCGTATGAAAAACTTGTGTGTGTTTTGAGTCAGGTGTGTCTGTGCAGTCCGAATCTGAATCCAGAACGTGAGAGACTTGGACTCTATCTTCTCTTGGGCCAAAAGTGACGTGAGAGAACTTTTTGGACAGCAAATAAACATCTCTTTCTTCCTTATCTTCATATGTGGATTTTACAAATGTCCCATACACCTGCAATTAGACAAAACACAAAAGTGTGTGAAGTATTTTTGTTCTGGATAACATAAATAGATTATTGAATAGTTTGCACTAGAAATCACCTGACAAATATGCATATATGCAATATTTTTGGTCATATCCAAGGTAGTCATGTCCTCATCATCCTCCCCTTCTTGAAAATAAAGCCGTCCTCGGCGTTGCTTAATCTGAAATGTGGCTAACAAAAGAGACAAGGTGTACATGTTGTATATGTATATGTCATCCATTTTTACTTCCCTTGATTTTTGCATATATGACACATGAATAGATGAGTAACTTGCATAGTTCATAAAATCTAAAGCCAAAAAATTAGCACAAGAAGTAGAAGCCATGAAAATATTGCAACTCAGTTTGCACATATAAGTGAAGCTCTTATTCATTTCAAAAGATTGACAATGTTCATCATTAAACCATCCCAACATTGGTGAATAAACCTTACTTGCATCAAATTTACATGCTACAACATGCTTAAATAAGCAAACATGCAATAAGTCATTCAACACAGAATCATCACCAAGATTAGAGGTCATATCAAAATGATTAAACATTGGTTCTTTTGCATCAATAGTTAATTCAATGGGTGCACTCAAAATTGTTGGTATTTCAGTTGTTTGATCACATGGCAAAGTCAAATTATCGACGTAGTCCTCTAAAATAGGTGGTGCGATCAAAGTAGTGGGTAGCTCATCAGATGGTGCATTCAAATTGACAAAGCATTCATCATTCTCATGTAGAGATGGAAGATCGGTACCTTTGTCATTACCTCTTATGATCAACTCAGATGATGTAGCCACTCTCGGGGGCGATGTGTCACATGGTGGAGGTGATGTAGTCCTGACAACAACGGATGTGGTTGTCATAGTATGCCTAGTAGTTGAAGGAACAATCATATCAACTCTTGGAATATGCACCGTGCGCTTGTTCTCCTCGTGGCCAACGCGTCGTTTTATTTCCTGTTCAGCTTTGCAAGCAAGATGAAACAAATGGTCCATAGGATAACACTCTTCATGAATTAGTATCTCTTGAATATCACGGTTTAATCCTCCCCAAAATCTATCCATAAAATCATCTTCACTTTCTTCTAAAGAGGAATGCAACAAGGTAGTTTGTAAATCATCATAATATTTTGTTACAGTTTCACTACCTTGTTTTAAGTGTTGCAACTTCTTAATCATGTCACGAGTATAATAAGCAGGGACGAAAGTATGTCGCATGGCAAGTTTCAAATCATCCCAAGTAGTAGGTATATAATCAGGGTGTAACCGACAATATTCACTCCACCAAACCAAAGCATAACCAGTGAAAGAACCAACCGCAACCTTAACCTTTTTATGTTCATTGAAATTATGGGAAGCAAATATATTTTTTATGTCGAACTCCCATTAAATATATAAAGCAGGTTTAAAATGGCCATTAAATGGTGGTATAGATACATTAACCTGATCATGTGCATTTGGATGTTTGTGCACCTCTCGTGACGGTTGTGGTATTTGCAAAGGTGGTGGCACGTCTCCCGCGATCGACAAAGCCCATAAATTGACTCTGGATCCTGTCATGATTAGTAGAACAAGAAACAAAACCCAAAAATATTGTTCCTATAACTACTAGGATGTGGTGGTAAAACGCTCACAGTAAAGCAAATATCAATGTCTTACAAATTCTTACCATGCAGCAGGCGGTGATCGGCAACCAGCGGTGTCAAGTAACTCCGAATATTGAGTAAAGCGATTGCCAGGGGAGCGTACGTATACACGGTGTAGAAATATGTGGAGCTGGGTTGGCTATATATGGTAGCAAAAGATTAGCAATAATCAATTCAAAGATGCAATGTTGAATAAACGCTCAACGACGGTACTGTGCTGGTCCTAGGCTAGACCGGACTAGAGACGCAAGCCTAGAACACTAATGAGGTCACGGCGTAGCACAACTAGCATCAATGAAGGATACTAAGTAGCTCTTGACAGCAAGATATAAGTGAAGATCACAACGGCAGTGAAGATAATGATGAAAAACAACTGCCAAGCAGGATATACAACAACTCTCTCTCCAACTTTCCTCTTGAAAAGTTTGAGACAATTTTCTGATAAATTCTTTCAAAGAATGCTACTAACTCAAGCTTTCCAATGCAAAAAGAATCACTCAATTCCGAGTTGATATGAGGAGTCAAAGAATTCTAAAACTGGCCTGAAAAATTGGAACAAGTTGTGTTCACGAACTTCGGAGGGCAAAAAGACCTATTTAGAAGCCGATTTTGAGGTGTCAAATATTGAACTAGCTTCTGCAACTATTTAGATGCGGCTCGTCGCTATCTTCAATTTAAGTACTCACGGAGCCAAAACGGACTTCGTATGAGGAAGATACACCTGTTTTACTGAATAGTGCGCAAAACAGATTCCAATCCGAATTCAGGTACGAGATTGATTCTAGATAGATCCAATTTTTTTCTTCTCTCTTTTTTTTCTCACGCTTTTTTTTTCTTCTCTCTCTTTTTCTTTCCTTTTTTTCTCTTTTTTTTCTCTATCTTTTTTTTCTCCCTCTTTCCAAGACAAACTAGATAAGATGCAGATTGGATCAGGCGAAGATGTGAATGACCTCAACTATGATTATGACAATGAACAGTGCATAGCACGTGGTGGAAATTAATAGATGGGATGGTGGACAGCGGAACGGATAATGATGCAGCGGCGGCGTGACTAATGTGAACAGAACTCGAAACTCTAAAGGAACTAGACACTAAGACCAGCAACTGACACGACGATGCAACCGATAATTCAACTATGCAAGCAATGAATAGAAAATTGCAAAGGCTCAGACTGGCTTGGATAAAGGATGAACATATCTAACTTTTTTTTTGTGGCTTTTTCTTGGACAATAGGTAAGAAAATAAATCTAATCTAAGAAAAACTGGAAATTCTCACCGAGCAACCTGAAAACTGATACCACTTGATAGAGGCAAAGGTGTCCCGTCTTTCGATGAGATGGTGGATTTCGCTTTGGTGGAAGTCGACTTTGACGATCCGACTACGAACGTGCGAGGACGTCGCGCCTTAGCAATCGCTAAACCAACTCCGAGAGGTTATTGACCACGCCGGAGCACGATCAACCTGACCACGAGGGTCTGTTTCCTGCGAGCAAACGAAGAACAAGCAAGAAACTGAGATTGCAATCTGGATATTGCGAATATAAGATGAAAGCTTTATTGATCAAGGTGGGGTTCTGTGACGCCTTTGTCTGGTCGTTGAACACAAACGAAGTACGCGAAGTTGCAGCTATGGCGAACTTTTAATCTAAACAAAACCCCAAAGTCTAAACGATGCCCTAAGGGCTGTATATATGGAGGAAGAGGGGGGGAATTTCGTGGCCCTTGGTGGAGGAGTCCGAAATCAACCCTATCTCTTGTTTCCCCACACATACGGACTCTAAAAATAGCCTATACTTATGTATTTCGAAATTACATGGGCCTGGCCCAATAATAAGGTGACGAAGCACCTAAAATAGCCTCGGGACGAAATTTATAAAGTGGCATCTTGTATATTTCGTCCAAGGCTTCATGCACCCATTATGGTGGCTTCAAAGTCCTGAAATCATCACTTGTAACTCCGTTCTTGTTCCCCTTGCACATGCCATCATCTCCATGCTTGTTCTTGCTCCAATGTTCATCCTTCTCCAAGCTAGGCCCTTCATTTGTAAGCAAAACAAATGTATCCAATTGAGGCAGCATCATATTCTCATGAACATTAGAATCATTACCAAGAAACGAAAGTACCTGGTAATTTAGTTGGCGTGCACGAGCTCTAGTAATTGGTCCAGTATGTATAGCAGCAGGGGCTGTGGGTGTAACAATTGTATTGATGTCCTCATCATCCTCCCCTTCTTGAAATGAAGTCGTCCTCGATGGAAGTCCATCTTCCTCACCCAAATAAGGCTTCAAATCTGCAATGTTAAAAGTGGGACTAACCCCAAAATCTGCAGGCAGCTCAAGTTTATATGCATTATCATTTATTTTCTCTAACACCTTAAAGGGACCATCAGCACGTGGCATTAGCTTTGATTTGCGCAAATCAGGAAATCTATCCTTACGCAAATGTAACCAAACAAGATCTCCAGGTGCAAACACAACATGTTTTCTACCCTTATCTCCAGCAAGTTTATATTTAGCATTCATACGCTCAATGTTTTCCTTAGTTAACTCATGCATTTTTAAAATCAATTCAGCACGTTGTTTAGCATCAAAATTAACCTTTTCCGAAGATGGAAGAGGCAACAAATCAATAGGTGCACGAGGTAGGAAACCATACACAACTTCAAAAGGGCACATCTTGGTAGTAGAATGCAATGAACGATTATAAGCAAATTCAATATGAGGCAAGCATTCCTCCCACATTTTCTTATTATTCTTCAAAACAGCACTAAGCATAGTAGACAACGTTCTATTGACTACTTCAGTTTGTCCATCAGTTTGGGGGTGACAAGTAGTACTAAAAAGCAGTTTAGTCCCCAACTTAGCCCATAAACATCTCCAAAAGTGGCTAAGAAATTTAGTATCACGATCTGAAACAATAGTATTTGGCACACCATGCAAGCGAATAATTTCACGAAAGAACAAATCAGCAACATTAACAGCATCATCGCTTTTATGACATGGTATAAAGTGTGCCATTTTCGAGAATCTATCCACGACAACAAATATGCTATCCCTCCCCTTCTTTGTTCGAGGTAAACCTAAAACAAAGTCCATAGATATATCCTCCCAAGGAACACTAGGTACAGGCAAAGGCATATATAAACCATGAGGATTGAGGCGTGACTTAGCTTTTTGACATGTAGTGCAGCGAGCAATAAAACGCTCAACATCCCGTCTCATCTTTGGCCAAAAAAAATGTGTAGCAAGTACGTCCTCCGTCTTCTTCACGCCAAAATGTCCCATTAATCCTCCTCCATGCGCTTCCTGCAACAACAAAAGACGAACGGAGCTAGCTGGAATGCATAGCTTGTTAGCACGAAACACAAATCCATCGTTAACGACAAACTTGTTCCACATTCTTCCTTCTTTACAATTCTGCATTACATCTTTAAAATCAGCATCATGCACATATTGATCTTTGATGGTCTCCAAACCAAATATTTTGAAGTCAAGTTGTGAAAGCATAGTATAGCGACGAGACAATGCATCAGCAATAACATTTTCTTTTCCCTTCTTGTGTTTAATGACATAAGGGAAAGTCTCAATGAATTCAACCCATTTAGCATGTCTACGATTCAGTTTAGCTTGACTTTTAATATGTTTCAAAGATTCATGATCAGAATGTATAACAAATTCTTTGGGCCATAAATAATGTTGCCATGTTTCTAAAGTCCGAACAAGAGCATATAATTCTTTATCATAAGTAGAATAATTCAGACTAGGCCTGATGAGGACATCAATACAATTGTTACACCCATAGCCCCTGCTGCTATACATACTGGACCAATTACTAGAGCTCGTGCACGCCAACTAAATTACCAGGTACTTTCGTTTCTTGGTAATGATTCTAATGTTCATGAGAATATGATGCTGCCTAAATTGGATACATTTGTTTTGCTTACAAATGAAGGGCCTAGCTTGGAGAAGGATGAACATTGGAGCAAGAACAAGCATGGAGATGATGGCATGCGCAAGGGAAACAAGAACGGAGTTACAAGTGATGATTTCAGGACTTTGAAGCCACCATAATGGGTGCATGAAGCCTTGGACGAAATATACAAGATGCCACTTCATAAATTTCGTCCCGAGGCCATTTTAGGTGCTGCGTCACCTTATTATTGGGCCAGGCCCATGTAATTTCGAAATACATAAGTATAGGCTATTTTTAGAGTCCGTATGTGTGGGGAAACAAGAGATAGGGTTGATTTCGGACCCCTCCTCCAAGGGCCACGAAATTCCCCCCCCTCTTCCTCCATATATACAGCCCTTAGGGCATTGTTTAGACTTTGGGTTTTGTTTAGATTAAAAGTTCGCCATAGCTGCAACTTCGCGTACTTCGTTTGTGTTCAACGACCAGACAAAGGCGTCACAGAACCCCACCTTGATCAATAAAGCTTTCATCTTATATTCGCAATATCCAGATTGCAATCTTAGTTTCTTGCTTGTTCTTCGTTTGCTCACAGGAAACAGACCCTCGTGGTCAGGTTGATCGTGCTCCGGCGTGGTCAATAACCTCTCGGAGTTGGTTTAGCGATTGCTAAGGCGCGACGTCCTCGCACGTTCGTAGTCGGATCGTCAAAGTCGACTTCCACCAAAGCGAAATCAACCATCTCATCGAAAGACGGGACACCTTTGCCTCTATCACATATTCTTGCTCGTTCTTCGATTGCTTGCAGGAATAGACCTTCATGGTCAGGCTGACCGTGCTTCCGGCATCGTCAGTAACCTCAGGAGATTGGTTTAGCGATTGCTAAGGCGCAATGTCGTGCATGTTTGTAGTCGGATTGTCAAAGTCGTCTCCACCAAATCGATAGTTATCATCTCATCGAAATATCGGGACCCTCGCCTCTATCAAGTGGTATCAGATTTCCAGGTTGCTCGGTGAGATTTTACAGTTTTTCGTAGTTTAGATCGAGTCTGTTCTTCATACCTATAGTCCACGAAAAAGCCACAAAAAAAAATTTCCAGGTTGGCTATGTTGTTACTCCAAGGGAATTGAAGTTGATAGAGCCAAGATTGAAGCTATTGAGAGTTGGCCGCAGCCCAAAACGGTCACATAAGTGAGGAGTTTTCTTGGCCTCGCTGGATTCTATAGGCGTTTTGTGAGAGATTTCAGCACCATTGCTGCACCTCTCAATGAGCTTACAAAGAAAGATGTGCCTTTTCTTTGGGGTACCGCACAGGAAGAAGCCTTCTCAGTATTGAAAGATAAGTTGACACATGCTCCTTTACTCCAACTTCCTGATTTTAATAAGACTTTTGAGCTTGAATGTGATGCTAGTGGAATTGGATTAGGCGGTGTGTTATTACAAGATGGCAAACCTGTTGCATACTTTTCTGAAAAATTGAGTGGGCCTAGTCTGAATTATTCTACTTATGATAAAGAATTATATGCTCTTGTTCGGACTTTAGAAACATGGCAACATTATTTATGGCCCAAAGAATTTGTTATACATTCTGATCATGAATCTTTGAAACGTATTAAAAGTCAAGCTAAACTGAATCGTAGACATGCTAAATGGGTTGAATTCATTGAGACTTTCCCTTATGTCATTAAACACAAGAAGGGAAAAGAAAATGTTATTGCTGATGCATTGTCTCGTCGCTATACTATGCTTTCACAACTTGACTTCAAAATATTTGGTTTGGAGACCATCAAAGATCAATATGTGCATGATGCTGATTTTAAAGATGTAATGCAGAATTGTAAAGAAGGAAGAATGTGGAACAAGTTTGTCGTTAACGATGGATTTGTGTTTCGTGCTAACAAGCTATGCATTCCAGCTAGCTCCGTTCGTCTTTTGTTGTTGCAGGAAGCGCATGGAGGAGGATTAATGGGACATTTTGGCGTGAAGAAGACGGAGGACGTACTTGCTACACATTTTTTTTGGCCAAAGATGAGACGGGATGTTGAGCGTTTTATTGCTCGCTGCACTACATGTCAAAAAGCTAAGTCACGCCTCAATCCTCATGGTTTATATATGCCTTTGCCTGTACCTAGTGTTCCTTGGGAGGATATATCTATGGACTTTGTTTTAGGTTTACCTCGAACAAAGAAGGGGAGGGATAGCATATTTGTTGTCGTGGATAGATTCTCGAAAATGGCACACTTTATACCATGTCATAAAAGCGATGATGCTGTTAATGTTGCTGATTTGTTCTTTCGTGAAATTATTCGCTTGCATGGTGTGCCAAATACTATTGTTTCAGATCGTGATACTAAATTTCTTAGCCACTTTTGGAGATGTTTATGGGCTAAGTTGGGGACTAAACTGCTTTTTAGTACTACTTGTCACCCCCAAACTGATGGACAAACTGAAGTAGTCAATAGAACGTTGTCTACTATGCTTAGGGCTGTTTTGAAGAATAATAAGAAAATGTGGGAGGAATGCTTGCCTCATATTGAATTTGCTTATAATCGTTCATAGCATTCTACTACTAAGATGTGCCCTTTTGAAGTTGTGTATGGTTTCCTACCTCATGCACCTATTGATTTGTTGCCTCTTCCATCTTCGGAGAAGGTTAATTTTGATGCGAAACAACGTGCTGAATTGATTTTAAAAATGCATGAGTTAACTAAGGAAAACATTGAGCGCATGAATGCTAAATATAAACTTGCTGGAGATAAGGGTAGAAAACATGTTGTGTTTGCACCTGGAGATCTTGTTTGGTTACATTTGCATAAGGATAGATTTCCTGATTTGCGCAAATCAAAGTTAATGCCACGTGCTGATGGTCCCTTTAAGGTGTTAGAGAAAATAAATGATAATGCATATAAACTTGAGCTGCCTGCAGATTTTGGGGTTAGTACCACTTTTAACATTGCAGATTTGAAGCCTTATTTGGGTGAGGAAGATGAACTTCCGTCGAGGACGACTTCATTTCAAGAAGGGGAGGATGATGAGGACATCAATACAATTGTTACACCCACAGCCCCTGCTGCTATACATACTGGACCAATTACTAGAGCTCGTGCACGCCAACTAAATTACCAGGTACTTTCGTTTCTTGGTAATGATTCTAATGTTCATGAGAATATGATGCTGCCTAAATTGGATACATTTGTTTTGCTTACAAATGAAGGGCCTAGCTTGGAGAAGGATGAACATTGGAGCAAGAACAAGCATGGAGATGATGGCATGCGCAAGGGAAATAAGAACGGAGTTACAAGTGATGATTTCAGGACTTTGAAGCCACCATAATGGGTGCATGAAGCCTTGGACGAAATATACAAGATGCCACTTCATAAATTTCGTCCCGAGGCTATTTCAGGTGCTGCGTCACCTTATTATTGGGCCAGGCCCATGTAATTTCGAAATACATAAGTATAGGCTATTTTTAGAGTTCGTATGTGTGGGGAAACAAGAGATAGGGTTGATTTCGGACCCCTCCACCAAGGGCCACGAAATTCCCCCCCTCTTCCTCCATATATACAGCCCTTAGGGCATCGTTTAGACTTTGGGTTTTGTTTAGATTAAAAGTTCGCCATAGCTGCAACTTCGCGCACTTCGTTTGTGTTCAACGACCAGACAAAGGCGTCACAGAATCCCACCTTGATCAATGAAGCTTTCATCTTATATTCGCAATATCCAGATTGCAATCTTAGTTTCTTGCTTGTTCTTCGTTTGCTCGCAGGAAACAGACCCTCGTGGTCAGGTTGATCGTGCTCCGGCGTGGTCAATAACCTCTCGGAATTGGTTTAGCGATTGCTAAGGTGCGACGTCCTCGCACGTTCGTAGTCGGATCGTCAAAGTCGACTTCCACCAAAGCGATATCCATCATCTCATCGAAAGACGGGACACCTCCGCCTCTATCAAGAAATCACCTGACAAATATGCATATATGCAATATTTTTGGTCATATCCAAGGTAGTCATGTCCTCATCATCCTCCCCTTCTTGAAAATAAAGCCGTCCTCGGCGTTGCTTAATCTGAAATGTGGCTAACAAAAGAGACAAGGTGTACATGTTGTATATGTATATGTCATCCATTTTTACTTCCCTTGATTTTTTCATATATGACACATGAATAGATGAGTAACTTGCATAGTTCATAAAATCTAAAGCCAAAAAATTAGCACAAGAAGTAGAAGGCATGAAAATATTGCAACTCAGTTTGCACATATAAGTGAAGCTCTTATTCATTTCAAAAGATTGACAATGTTCATCATCAAACCATCCCAACATTGGTAAATAAACCTTACTTGCATCAAATTTACATGCTACAACATGCTTAAATAAGCAAACATGCAATAAGTCATTCAACACAGAATCATCACCAAGATTAGAGGTCATATTAAAATGATTAAACATTGGTTCTTTTGCATCAATAGTTAATTCAATGGGTGCACTCAAAATTGTTGGTATTTCAGTTGTTTGATCACATGGCAAAGTCAAATTATCAACGTAGTCCTCTAAAATAGGTGGTGTGATCAAAGTAGTGGGTAGCTCATCAGATGGTGCATTCAAATTGACAAGACATTCATCATT
This sequence comes from Triticum dicoccoides, assembly GCF_002162155.2. NCBI lineage: Eukaryota > Viridiplantae > Streptophyta > Magnoliopsida > Poales > Poaceae > Triticum > Triticum dicoccoides. The sequence goes on along the minus strand of NW_021243941.1, from coordinate 2,182 downwards.
CTCATGTAGAGATGGAAGATCAGTACCTTTGTCATTACCTCTTATGATCAACTCAGATGATGTAGCCACTCTTGGGGGCGATGTGTCACATGGTGGAGGTGATGTAGTCCTGACAACAACGGATGTGGTTGTCATAGTATGCCTAGTAGTTGAAGGAACAATCATATCAACTCTTGGAATGTGCACCGTGCGCTTGTTCTCCTCGTGGCCAACACGTCGTTTTATTTCCTGTTCAGCTTTGCAAGCAAGATGAAACAAATGGTCCATAGGATAACACTCTTCATGAATTAGTATCTCTTGAATATCACGGTTTAATCCTCCCCAAAATCTATCCATAAAATCATCTTCACTTTCTTCTAAAGAGGAATGCAACAAGGTAGTTTGTAAATCATCATAATATTTTGTTACAGTTTCACTACCTTGTTTTAAGTTTTGCAACTTCTTAATCATGTCACGAGTATAATAAGCAGGGACGAAAGTATGTCGCATGGCAAGTTTCAAATCATCCCAAGTAGTAGGTATATAATCAGGGTGTAACCGACAATATTCACTCCACCAAACCAAAGCATAACCAGTGAAAGAACCAACCGCAACCTTAACCTTTTTATGTTCATTGAAATTATGGGAAGCAAATATATTTTTTACGTCGTACTCCCATTCAATATATAAAGCAGGTTTAAAACGGCCATTAAATGGTGGTATAGATACATTAACCTGATCATGTGCATTTGGATGTTTGTGCACCTCTCGTGACGGTTGTGGTATTTGCAAAGGTGGTGGCACGTCTCCCGCGATCGACAAAGCCCATGAATTGACTCTGGATCCTGTCATGATTAGTAGAACAAGAAACAAAACCCAAAAATAATGTTCCTATAACTACTAGGATGTGGTGGTAAAACGCTCACAGTAAAGCAAATATCAATGTCTTACAAGTTCTTACCATGCAGCAGGCGGTGATCGGCAACCAGCGGTGTCAAGTAACTCCGAATATTGAGTAAAGCGATTGCCAGGGGAGCGTACATATACACGGTGTAGAAATATGTGGAGCTGGGTTGGCTATATATGGTAGCAAAAGATTAGCAATAATCAATTCAAAGATGCAATGTTGAATAAACGCTCAACGACGGTACTGTGCTGGTCCTAGGCTAAACCGGACTAGAGACGCGAGCCTAGGACACTAATGAGGTCACGTCGTAGCACAACTAGCATCAATGAAGGATACTAAGTAGCTCTGGACAGTAAGATATAAGTGAAGATCACAACGGCAGTAAAGATAATGAGGTGAAACAACAGCCAAGCAGGATATATCAACAACTTTGTCTCCATCTTTCCTCTGAAAAAGTTTGTGCCGATTTTTTTGTTTTTTTTCTTCTCTCTTTTTTTCCTCATACTTTTTTTTCTTTCTCTCCTTTTTTTTCTCTGACTTTTTTTTCTCCTTTTTTTCTCTCTTTTTTTTCTCCCTCTTTCCAAAACAAACTAGATAAGATGCAGATTGGATCAAGTGAAGATGTGAACGATCTCAACTATTATTATGACAATGAATGGTGGGTAGCACGTGGTGGAAATTGATGGATGGGTGGTGGACAGCGGAAGAGATAATGATGCAGCAGTGGCGTGACTAATGTGAACAGAACTCGAAACTCTAAACGAACTAGACACTAAGACCAGCAACTCGACACGACGATGCAACCGATAATTCAACTATGCAAGCAATGAAAAGAAAATTGCAAAGGCACAGACTGGCTTGGACCAAGGATGAATAGATCTAACTCTTTTTTGTGGCTTTTTCTTGGACAATAGGTAAGAAAATAAATCTAATCTAGGAAAACTGGAAATTCTCACCGAGCAACCTGAAAACTGATACCACTTGATAGAGGCGAGGGTGTCCCGATCTTTCGATGAGATGATAACTATCGATTTGGTGGAGACGACTTTGACGATCCGACTACAAACGTGCACGACGTTGCGCCTTAGCAATCGCTAAACCAATCTCCTGAGGTTACTGACGATGCCGGAAGCACGGTCAGCCTGACCACGAAGGTCTATTCCTGCAAGCAATCGAAGAACGAGCAAGAATATGATAAAGCAATCTGAATATTGCAAATATATATGAGGTATTGATAATGGTGGGGATCCGTAAGCGGTCTTGGTCTGGTCGTTGGACACAAACGAAGTACACGAA
>NW_021243940.1:0-671 GCF_002162155.2 Triticum dicoccoides | reverse complement strand
TTGATGGAAGTTGCCTACCACATTGACTTTGATGGTTGCATCAACCTAACTACTGGGTGGAAGGAGTTTGTGGGAGAGTCTAGATTTGAGGATGGTGATGTGGTTATGGTTATGTTCTCCAGGCAAGATGACTCTCTCACGTTCAAAATTTATGTGCTATAGGTTTAAATGTGGAAAATGACGCCGGTTGTGACATTTGTGTGTGTTTGATTATGTTGCAGTATTTTTTCTTTAAAACATTTGCATGTGAGATGGTTCAGATGGTTTGGAACAATTTATGTAATGCTTTCCTATTGTTTTGCTCAGGTATAACTATTTTTTATATATTCTTTATATTTGAACTTGAACAATTAGTTGAACCACATCCCTCACAAATTGGCATGCTTGCCGAAAGTTTGGACACACATCCCTCACAAATCGGAGCAACTCGCTAGAAGGTTCGCGGTTTTGAGAGGAAACAATGCATGTTTGATGACGAACGGGAGATTGCTTCCTCTTACGGTCTTGAATTTTTTTTTCAACGTCTAACATGCACTACTACAACTGTAATGTGAAATTTTGGAAAATTCTAGGGATCATTTGACCTTTTAAAGACATTTAAGTGATTTTCTAAGCATTTAATGACCGTAATTCAAATTTGAACTACATCTACAAGCAACGCCTAACCAAAA
>NW_021243939.1:0-593 GCF_002162155.2 Triticum dicoccoides | reverse complement strand
GCATATGTGAGCGCTTAAGTCATCAGCATACACTTTCCCCTTTTTCAGTTTTCTTGCTTTCAATTTTTTTTATGACTCTAAACCAAAGTATAAGTATCTTTGATTATTATTTTCCTAAGAAAAACAAGCATTTTAAAATGGAGCGAGTACTTCCCCATGCACCATCAACTTAATGCATTTTTTGTGAAGCTTGCCTACCATCACCGGAGGACGGAATGCAAACTCAATGCTCCAACAACTTCATCTTTGTTAGGATCTCGACTCGACGGCTTGTCCAGACAGCGTGTTTGGTTGGGGGGAGTTGAAGACAGGGAATGGGAGTTTAAGTTAAGTGGCACTTTAAATCCTTTGATTGATTCACGGACATGGGAATTAAGAAGGGAAGGGGAAGGGGAATTAAAAGGCCCAACTCCTTCAAATCTCTTCCCTAGGGGACCCTGGTAATTTAACCGGGGATTGGGAATTGACAGAGAAAAAAACGTTTTGTTAGTTGGGACGTGGTGAGGGGTGGCGTTTCACGTTGAAAGTTGGTTATTTCTCTGCCTAATCCCACCAACTAAATAGGGGCAGTTAATTATCCTCAAAAAAAAAAA
>NW_021243938.1:0-1085 GCF_002162155.2 Triticum dicoccoides | reverse complement strand
GACATGAGAGACCCGATAACTTATGCACCCCAGTCCTGGTAACTTTGGCGAGAAGGGATGCTGAAATATACCCCCAATAATTTACGCACCGCAAACATGATAACTTTTCCCTCCGCCGGAGGGAGGGGTTTTGATGAAATATACTCTCGATAACTTCTGTATAAATATGATGATAGTTTACGCATCACTGTCCTGATAAATTTTATGCAAATAATATGATAACTCATACATCGTAAACATGATAAATTATGTACCCAGTCCTGGTAACTTTGTCAGTGGGGGTAGGGGTGGCGGGAGTCGTTGAAACATACCACGGTAACTTCCATGCAAATAACATGATAAATCACACATCGTAGACATGATAAATTATTTACCCAGTCCTGGTAACTTTGTCGGTGGGGGTAGGGGTGGGAGGAGTTGTTGAACCATACCACAATAACTCTTATGCAAATAACATGATAACTCACACATCGCAGACTTGATAACTTATGTACCCGATCCTGGTAATATGGCGACTGTGGCGAGGGGGGGTGATGCCCTGCTAATTTCTGTGTAAATAACATGGTAATAGAAACATACAAAATTGATAACTCCCATACAAACGCTACTGTAACTTTTGACCTGAAACTTTTTTGTTGAAAAACATACACTCGATAATTTCTGTGTAAATAACATGATGATGTATCATCGCAGACTTGATAACTAATATTTTATGTTTAAACACCATGGTGTCTTTCATCCAAGGGAAAAAAGTTTTTGAAACATTTCACCGGTAATTTCTATGTTAAATTACCATACTTTCCCATGCTTTTAACCTTCTCATACTGTAGTTACCAGCCTTATCATGGTATAGTTATCATGTTACTCAGACCATAGTTATCACGCTGGTCATTGCCAAAGTTACCAAGCCAAACTTTCCTTTTTCTTTTGATATGGCAGAAATAAGAAAGGTTCAAATAACATTGTCATTCTATAATAGACAACAACAAAAGGTGGCTTAGTTGGTTATTAGGCTCGATAGGTATTACATAGACCTGGGTTCGAATCCTCTTTCAAGCACTTTTATTTTCTTTTCATATTATGCA
>NW_021243937.1:0-1169 GCF_002162155.2 Triticum dicoccoides | reverse complement strand
ACACACACACACACACACACGCACGCACCTTGGTCCCGTTGCACCTTCTAACGTGACTTATTACACCTAGATGAAGGGAGTAGTAAGTATACGAGATACGGTGGCACACTGACTTAAGTCGAATACAAGTGCCCAAAATTTGTGTGCATGTTATAATAAGGATTCACTTAAAATACTACGTGAGCGAACAGAGGGATCAATTGGACAGTGTTCCCGAGCAGTAGCGAGATGTGTGAGGTAGTAAGATACACCGCTGGCGCTTTTAATTTTTATTATTAATTTGTTTGTTTCACCCTCTGACTGGTGGGACCCAACGTACTACGTGGAGAGAGGTAAGGTGACTAAGGCTGCATTATTTCTGCACCATTATGGATAGTCTTACCACCAAAGCCACATGACACGATTATGATTGAAATCCTAATGACTCCCACACACACACACAAAAAAACACGGCATGCCTGTCACACGAATGCAGGAATGTATAAAAGGTTATTTTCCTCTCGTTGAACATAACGGGAGGGGTGTGTAGCTAGTTAGCCTGTTCGCTCATCAAACTTGAGGTCTTGGGTTTGATAACTACACTTGAGCATAATTTTTGCCAGGAGGATTCTTTGACTGGTCAAAATGTTTTCTAGGGTTTGCACGCTTCACACTCTCTCTCCAGTATATATATACACGCTGGAGCCTCAGCGCTTGTATTTGCTCTCTTCACACTCTCTCGCCCTCTCCCGCTGGATCCTCAGCGCTTATAGTTGCTCTCTTCACACTCTCTCACCCTCTCCAGATCTAAACAAGACTTCGTTGGCCTCTCTCTTCCCTCACTGCTGCTCAAAGAGCCGGCAGGATCCGTCCGTCGGGAAGGGAAGGAGGCTTAACACTGTCGCCGTCGGCGAGGGAGGGAATCCACTACCGGCGCTGCTGTTCACTTTCCACCCAGCGGCGGCGTGGGAGGGCCTCCGACCCTTCGCCCACCGAACCACGCCCCAAGAACCTTAAGGTATATTTTACTTACTCCACATGCATTGCTCTAGCTGCATGTATACCATGAATCTAGGACGTGGTTCAAAGAGCAAAGGAGTGGGGGAAAGTAGTGGGAAAAGTTGTATATAGCATGAATCTAGGACGTGGTTCAAAGAGGAAATGAAGGGGGAAAGTTGTATAGCATGAAT
>NW_021243936.1:0-411 GCF_002162155.2 Triticum dicoccoides | reverse complement strand
AAAAAAAAAACATTCTCATTGTGTCAGCAAATCTGACCTACTTTTTAGGAAAACTAACAAACTTGGAATTGGAATAAGACAAATATCTTTAAAAAGTGTTATGAGAAATGAGTTTTCATTTTCTTTGCATGGAAAATTCATTTTCCATTTTTCGAGTGCCCGAAAGGAGGTTTTTTTTGTGTGAAGGACCTACCAAATAATTGTTGTAAAATTGGACCAAATCAATTTTATAAAATACTAGGACATATATAATGGATAATTGACCAAATGGTTGGCTGAAAAAAGTTTTGATCCACCTCTGGTGAAAAAGACAAATTCCCGCCGATTCAGTTGGAAGCGGGTCAAATTTGAACTGTACCTGCCTCATAGTTTGCTCTTTATTTTTTCCAAAAATCATTTCTAGGTACATAT
>NW_021243935.1:0-2191 GCF_002162155.2 Triticum dicoccoides | reverse complement strand
GGGTGATAGTTGACTTGATTCCGTGCAAAAACAGAAACATTTTTGTCTAGTGAAGTAATTTATATTTTTAATCGAAACATGATCTTTGTATGAAATTTTTACACATAATTGATATACAAATTTCCCATGTTCCTAAATTTTCAGAGTTGTTGGAGTTACAAAAGTATATTTGTTCAGATCATTATAGACTGTTCTACTTTAGACAGATTATGTTTTTATTGTATAGTGTGCTTATTTTAATGGTAATATGGATTATATCGGGGGGGTACAAGTCATGGAGAAGTTAGAATATAGTAGGTATTATGCAGGAATAATTATGAATGAGTTTACAACAATACCTAATGTTTATGATTTCTCTATTATACTAACGGATCTCACGAAGTTTCCGTTGAGTTTTGTGTGCTGAAGTTTTCAGGTTTTGGGTGAGATCACGATGGATGAAGGAATAAGGAGCGGCAAGACCCTAAGCTTGGGGATTCCCAAGGCACCCCAAGTTAATATTCAAGTAAGACCCAAGCATCTAAGCTTGGGGATTCCCCGGATGGCATCCCCTCTTTCATCCACAACTCATCGATATGTTACTTGGAGCTATATTTTTATTCATCACATGATATGAGTTTTACTTGGGGCGTCTTCTACTATGCTTTGTTTTCTTGTTGGTTTGCCACAATCATTGTTTGTTGTACACACCTTTTGAGAGAGACACACATTTATCATAATTTATTATAATACTATATGAGCTTCACCTGTATCTTTTGAGTTATGCAATTGCTCTTGTGCTTCACTTATATTTGTTAGAGCACGGCGGTGGTTATATTTCATAGAAATGACTACACTCTCAAGCTTCACTAAAATATTTTTGAGAGTCTTAAATAGGAAGTGATAATGTACACGAGCTATAAGACTAGTCAAAAAAGGATAGCTATATTAGAGTGATATAATAAAAAAAACTTCCATGTACATCACTAAATATGAAACACATGGTTTAATTATATTGATGTCGTAATATGAAAGGGTATTGGTTCATGATCATTGGTTAGTAGAAATAACAATATTAAAGCTTGTTATTAACTACTCATTTAAGTGTCCAACATGGCATGGTGGGGATGTTTGAGCATTTTTATGTCTGATTGAAATCCTTGAGTGATGTCTAAATCGGGGCTGCGGGATGGTTAACTCCTACCAACCTCCTCCCTAGGGGCATGTGAGTGGTACTTTGCTTCAAGGCCTAACAAAACTTTCACAACAAGTATATGAGTTCTTTATGACTAATGTGAGTTCATGGACAATTACGCACTCCCACCTTTCCGCATATTTCTAGCCTCTTCGTTACTGCGCATTGCCCGTTCTCACCTCGAGAGTTGGTGCAAACTTTGTCAGTGTATCCAAACCTTGTGATATGATAGACTCTATCACACATAAGACTCCTTATATCTTCCTCAAAACAGCCGCCATACCTACCTATCATTGCATTTCCATAGCCATTTTGAGATATATTGACATGCAACTTCCACCGTTCCATATCATGACATGTGTGTTCATCGTCATATTACTTTCCATGATCATATAGAGCTGACATGATATTTGTGACAAAGCCACCATTTATCATTGTAGTACATGTTATACTAGATCATTTCACATCCTGGTACACTATCAAAGGTATTCATATAGAGTTGTCTTGTATTCAGTTTATCGAGTTATAAGTAAATAAAAGTGTGATGATCATCATTATTAGAGCATTGTCCCAGTGAGGTAAAGGATGATGGACAAATATCATGTCATCTCTATATGATCATGCAAAGTAATATGACAATGAACACACATGTCATAAAACGGAACGGTGGAAGTTGCATGGCAATATATCTTAGAATGGCTATGGAAATGCCATAATAGGTAGGTATGGTGGCTATTTTGAGGAAGATATAAGGAGGCTTATGTGTGATAGAGTGTAGCATATCACTGGGTTTGGATGCACCGACGAAGTTTGCACTAACTCTCGAGCTGAGAAAGGGAAATGCACGGTACCGAAGAGGCTAGCAAATTGCGGAAAGTTAAGAGTGTGTATAATCCATGGACTCACATTAGTCATAAAGAACTCACATACTTATTGCAAAAGTCTATTAGCCCTCAAAGCAAAGTACTACTACGCATGCCCCTAGGGGGATATATTGGTAGGAAAAGACCATCGGTC
>NW_021243934.1:0-1292 GCF_002162155.2 Triticum dicoccoides | reverse complement strand
TGCTAGTAATGGCGCACCAGTGATGCGCCATTAATGGCCAAATTAGGTGCGCCATTAGTAGCGGTTTTTCTAGTAGTGATATGCTGCCCAGCTATGGTGAGTTGCACCGAAGGCACATCCAAATGATGGTGATCTGCTTGTTGTGTGGTCATGAGGATGAAACTTTATATAGCTTGATGCCTTCTAATCATGTAAACCTATTTTGGGAGGCATCAACAACATATTTCAATATCAAGCAACCCAAGATGCACCCAAATGCTTGGACTGAAGATTTCTGGATGCTAGTTTGATGCCGAAGAAGGATGCAGCTATATGCATTACAATTATGTGGGCTATATGGCATAGCTTGAACAACCATACCCACGACGAGGAGATATACCAACTACAACACTCTTTGGTACTCATCGAGGAAATTGTTCGCTCACTGGAGATCCTCCTGCATGTAATGGAGAGGGTGCATATTGATCTAATCTCGCTTGGTGTAGTCCTTTAGAATCAAACTTGACCAACCTAAACGTCGATGGTGCGGTAAATTCTATGCGCGGGAGAGGACGAGACTGGTGGTGTGGAACCATGATGGTGATTTCATGCTAGCGAGATGTGTTGCGTATGAAGGTATAATCGAACCTCTCGTGCTGAAGCTTTTGGCTTGTTGGGATGCAGTTATTGAGGTAAGAGAAATAGAAAGAGAGTTTTAAGACTGTGATTACTTAGAATGTGAAGAAAATGTGGGAAGCAATAATAGTATATACTAATGGCGTACCACCTTCTGATGCGCCATTAGTGTTGAAACTACTAATGGCGCACCTGGCCCATGGTGCTCCATTAGTATCAATTTTTTTTTGAACTAGTGCGCCTGTCCAAACATACTAATGGCGCATCCATAGAAAGTGCGCCATTACTAGTTGTAACTAGTAATGGCGCACCTGTCAGAAAGTGCGCCACTAATGTTGTTTTTTTATTCCTTAGAACAAAAATGCCGGGTCACGCTCGTGGAGCGGGCGTGCACTTGTTAGAAAAAAAACGGATTCTTAAGTACGAACCCATCCCCTCCTCCTCCTCCTCCGCCGCCGCCCTTCAATCGTCCTGCCCCTGACTGACTCGACTCCCCTGGCCTCCGCGCGCAGTTCACCGTCCCGGATCTCCGTCCCGGCACGCTCGACTCCCTGCTCGCCCTCAGCGACGACCTCGTCAAGGTACCTGCTTTCCATCCCGATCTTGCCCCCACCCCTCTTCTTGGCCCCGGCCTGATCCGGCCTCTGGCTGCAGTCCAACATCTTCATCGAGGGCGT
>NW_021243933.1:0-1839 GCF_002162155.2 Triticum dicoccoides | reverse complement strand
GCAGGGAAGTGTAAGAAGGATCCAAGAGTGGATCGAGCCGCCACCACCCACCAGGTCGTAGCTGACCTAGCCGGCAGGGAAGTGTAAGAAGGATCCAAGAGTGGATCAAGCCGCCACCACTCACCAGGTCGCACCTGGCAAGCGACAACTTGCAAAAGCAGATACAAAGGTTGTATCTAATGAGTATAAGGTTGGACCCATAAAATTTGGCTAGCCATAAGTATGATTATAAGAACATACTTTGATTGTATGCAGCATCAACAATATAAGATTATTCACAAAATAGGATAATATTGGGGACACAAAAAGGTCGTTCCTAGATGTTCCGGGCAATCTAATAGTTTGAAAAGACAAACTGAGAACCATACGACAATATAAGCTTGTTACCTTTTTTGCTTAGGCAAAAACAGACATTAGAAACCAAACTGGATGTATCTTTTTCTATGTAGTGATCATGGGAGAGTCCTAGCTCAGACGCAACTCCACATCCAACTGATGAGCAACCTGGTCCTGCATGTACACAGAACAAAAATAATGTTTATTATCCTTCAGGTATGCACCCCAAGTAGCAACTGAAACATTATTGAACTACAAGCAGCTCAAGATAATAACTACAAAATCTTTCCAGAAATAAGTGACTAAGTAAAAAAATTATAAACAAGAGAATGAGGTAAGTAAGAAATCCCAATTGAGCTTGAGAAGGAGAGGCTGTGCATGAGCATCCAAGAACCAGTAGAAGAGCGTCCTCCCACTCTGCTTGTTCATGGTGACATGCTCAGAGAACCGAGAGATGTGCGAACTCCTTGGCTAACCAGGGAGAAATACCACCCTATCAGCTTCCTACTCCCTGTAACCGGCCAAGTAGCAGCGCCAACACCCTAGCAGGCAAAGACAATGCGTGCCTAAACACACATGTCACTAATCCAACAAGCACACACACAACAAGAACCCGTAGCAAGCAAGTGCGGGGGACAGGAGGGGAGTTGGGACTGAAAAGAAATTACCATGGTGGCAACTGGATTTAGATGGAAAAACAACAAAACGAAATTTCATAAAAAGAAAAGCTGCTATAGTCCTTCAATATGTATTTCTAAAACGGATATATCATCTTCATAACATGTTTATTTTCTATCCAAGGCTTGACTGTAGCATAAAATTACACCATGGTAAATCTTGAGAAAGACCGTGCTTCAATTTCAGGTTTAATCGCTTGGTCACAAATTTTAGGAGAAGGGAAGACAACGGCTAGCGGTCACGAGATGAATTGTGCCTCCTAGTTCAGAAACACCAATACACCTAAACGGAGGAACTTACTTCATGTGCCTGAGCCGCCGATACAACTTTACCAGTGCCAATGGGCTACACTGGTTCGTGCGCGACGACCACGTTGCCTAGTCCTTGATCCTGTCTGCAAATAAAACGATCATCTCAGCCTACACCTTTTAGGTGACAATATATGATGATGTTAACAAAGCAAATTTCATAATTCAGATCAGGAAAAATTATTCTAGAAAGTTGATTAATAGCAAGATCTTGTCCCTGCCAAGCAAAATAAAAGTGTAATCATTTGTTAATAAGCACATAAACAACTAAGTCAGCTACTACTCAAATGAACTAAAAGGATTGTAATTAATAGGATGGACTGCTCATTTGAAGAAATTTATTAACAAAAACTTTGGGTGGTTCAGGTGGATCTGAAACGACCTTTGTTCTCACCTCAGGCAAAACATCGCACTTTATCCCGCAGGTGATTGTCAGCCTAAGGAAGTAGGCGGCGATCTGTTGGCTTCTCGAAATGCGCTAACCTTAAGCCATTGCCATGCTTTCTAATGGGCTTCA
>NW_021243932.1:0-493 GCF_002162155.2 Triticum dicoccoides | reverse complement strand
AAGGGCATCATCAGCAATATCTTCATCACTTGACAGATCAATGGCGCAGAATTGCAGCAGGAGTCAAGGCTCTTTGATCAGATGGTCTAACAAGTTGCTTTTTCTTCTCCGTTCTCTTGGAGACACGGGATTGATCTTCAGACTGCACACTGGCTTCAGGAGGTGCAGTGGCCAGTGGCTTCGCACGAGAAGTCTTCGGAGGTGCAGCTGAGGTTGAAGCCTTTGTGTTCTTTTGCTTCTGCGGCTTTGGAGGAGGAGCAGGGGCTTCATCGGAGTCAGCATCATTGTCAGAATGATCTACTCTGGCACCCTGAACCTGTTGGAAATATGCCCTAGAGGCAATAATAAAAGTATTATTATATTTCATTGTTCATGATAATTGTCTTTTATTCATGCTATAACTGTATTATCCGGAAATCGTAATACACGTGTGAATACATAGACCACAATATGTCCCTAGTAAGCCTCTAGTTGACTAGCTCGTTGTGATCAA
>NW_021243931.1:0-1071 GCF_002162155.2 Triticum dicoccoides | reverse complement strand
TTCTCGACTGCATTGCGCGAGTTGGGAGTGTTTTGGCAAGTGCATAGGCCTCTCTCGCCAAGCTCCAGGATGTGCCCGTTGTGTCCTTGTTGCCCAAGATCCACGATGGTTCTGCCAATGGGGAAGCAGGCATGTATGGAGATCTCTCCCCTCGTGCTACATCCTGCCTGTCATCGCTGCATGTCGTGTCGATTACTTTTGAGAGTGAAACCGTTGTTGAGGTCGTTACTTCGGTGCTGCAGATTATGCCTGAGCTGCAGAAGCTTTATGAGGAGCCCACCTCGCCTATTTTGATGATGCTTCCTAAGGAGATGGAGTCGCTTGGAGGGGCCTTGGCGATGTCGACTGCGACCTCACCACTGTCGTTGGAGCCCAGTCACTTGATCACCTTTGTGGACTGTGGGGGTTTGGATGCTGCTATTGTTGTTCCACCTGTGACTGTTGGCCAGGTGGCATCTGTGGGTGCCGAGGTTGATGAGGTGTGTGCTTTGGCACCTAATTCTGAAGTGTTGAAGACCATCAGATCGCCCATCTTTGACCGTGAAAGTATGATGGCACGTATTGATGAGGTGGTCTTCGCGAAAAAGCTTTGCCGCTTGCTCGCTGGTTTGGAGGCAGCTAGCTCGGGGTCTGGCAAGGCGATTGCCGGCCTCCTAGCGGAGGAGGCTTCTACGGGAAAAATCAAGAAGGTGAAGAAGGCTCTCAGGAGCATAGGCAAAAAGAGTGGCACCATTGGTAAGGCGTCCGCGGCTGCTTAATGGATGATACTCAGTCTCTCCGATCACCATCTCCGATTGGCTCGTCTCCGTGGATTGGCTGGTGTCCGTTGTATTCAACCTTAGTTTCGTTGGGAGTTTCATTGCGACGTAGAAGTGCGACGGATCATGGTTGTTGCGTGTTATGTATGTTTATCGGGTTGATCGGGGGGTCATCGAGTTTCTTTATTAGCGAATAGTCCGCATGTAGTTTATATGTATCGGTTTTCGCCCGGTTTTCCGTTAATTAACCGGGCAATTCTCTTCTTAATTAATCGATAAGGCAAAACTTTTGTCTTCGTTTTGAAAAAAAAAA
>NW_021243930.1:0-679 GCF_002162155.2 Triticum dicoccoides | reverse complement strand
CTCTAGAAGAGTTTCATATGGATCCAAGAACATTCCAAGAGTTTCCCGGAACTGTCTGTGAACATTTTGGAAAACTCTAGAAGGCACAGGAAAGTTCTGGAAGCTTCTGAAATATTCAAAGCAGTCCTATGAGGTTGCTCTCTTGGCCGCCCAAGGCGAGGCAGCCACATGGTCCCTAAAGGCCCACTAGTGGTGTACCCCTCTTTTAGGCTTGGTAGGGAAGCCGCATGGGGGTGGGGATGGGGCGAGTTGGGGTCCTACAGGACTCATCCTCCCCCTAGGTTGACTCAACCAAAGAACAAGGATGCCCCTCCCCAGGTCGGCTAGGCCTTTAGCCTCCTATACATATGTGGGAGGGGCGCCCCCAAGAGACACACAAGTCGCTATGTAGGCACCCCATCACACACACACACACATACACACACACACACACACACATAGTCGCCGCACTTCTGTGTCTGGATGAGAACTAGACTGATCGCCACTAGGCTCTTCTCCTCTAGCATCTCTCGGTGAATTTTGTCCTGATCGGTGATTCCTCAAAACTCGTCCATGTAGGCCTCGTCGACGCGCTTGGTCTCGGTCTTCTCAAAGGCATCCCAATTCTCCCTCACCTCATGGCTAGAGACGACTAGGGATCCAAGGCGATTGGTTGCGGGACGTCACGACTGCCCAGGGG
>NW_021243929.1:0-1398 GCF_002162155.2 Triticum dicoccoides | reverse complement strand
GGTCGACGGATTCCTGATCCGCCTCAGAGATGATGCGAAGGGCGGCGTTCATGGTCGCCAGTTCGTCCCGCAGGTGGACGACCTTGTCGCCGACGCCCCGTATCTCCTGGAGCTCCTGCACCAACACCTGACCCAAGTTGCTCACGATGGACAAGTTCTCCATTTTCAGGGAGCGGAGAACTTTGTTGTTGGTTGTTTCGTTGGCGGTGGAAGACTGCAAATGGCGATGCTCCTCCTACCCGGGCTGGACTTGCCTTTGTAGTCTGGGAAGCGCACTGTCTACTCAACTATTAGTAAAATAGTGCTGCCTCTAAAAAAAAGGTAAAATGGTGCTAATGGTAAAATCCGGGAAACTTACGGCCGGGCCTCGTTCAGCTCAAGTAAAATAGGATGGTTGTTATTAGTGTTTAATGAAACTATTTTTATGAAATACCAATGTCTACTTATAGGCATGATCAAATATAGCTTTTGACACGTATTCAAGTAAATTTTTGTATTTTATCAAAAGTACAAATGCAATTAAATGTTTTTTAACTTAGTTTTGTCTATGGTGAATCCCATCAATCAGAATCATGTCAATTGAGCTAAACGCTAGACAGTCCTGGCTGCAAACTGAAGGACCAGTAGTTCGTATTGTCTATGCCATCAACAAAAAAAAATAGATAGTTTGTGCAATAGGAATCTAAAAGATGATGGTTTTTGTTATTTCCTTTGGTGATTCCCAAAAGATTTTTTTCCTTAAAAGGAGGATAACCCCGGCCTCCGCATCAAAAGAATGCATGCATCCATCTTATTAAAATAAGTGCAAATCATGTCTGAAGTTCAAATCTGGCACACAACCGAAGCAAAGCAAAAGAAAGTAATAATGTGCCACAGCCGGCGAAATTAGCAACAGGCTACGATGCCTATACACCTAGCCTACTGGTAGCTCATGATCCAAATCGGTTGAAAATAACACATGCGACCGTCTCCTATCGGTTGCACCCCGTAACCAAAAGCTCTATGTAGTCCGCATGAGTGAGTAATGACCACGCACGGATCCAACTAGTAGCTCTGTAGATAACCTGCATAAAGTTGATAAAGTTTTTCTGGTTAAAGATAATGTCATTCCTGTTGTTTCATATAGCCCAAAGTAATGCACATATTCCTATCTGAATATGACTCGCTATGTCTGAATCCACTCCGTTTAGCCACGTTCCAAATAACGTGTTAATGCAAGTTGGAGGATTAACATTGAAGGCTATATGTATCGTGCGCCACAGAAGCTTTGCCAATGGGCAATCGAGAAAGAGGTGTTGTCCTGGTCACAGTAGCAACAACGAGACTTACCTACCCAATTTCGTTTAATCAAATTATCTTTTGTCAAGATCACTCTCTTGTGGATAAACCACATAAAAA
>NW_021243928.1:0-826 GCF_002162155.2 Triticum dicoccoides | reverse complement strand
TGTCCCTGCAAGTCTGTGCCACTTTGGGTTTACGACTAGTCATGTCAGCCCGGGCTCCTTATCATATGGATGCTAGCGACACTATCATATACGTGAGCCAAAAGGCGCAAACGGTCCCGGGCAAAGGTAAGGCGACACCCGTGGGGATACCGTGCGTGAGGCCGCAAAGTGATATGAGGTGTTACCGGCTAGATCGATGTGACATCGAGTCGGGGTCCTGACAGAAGAATTAATTTAACTCTGTTTAACCCCCCTGTCACTGACGTGTGGGCCCCACACGTCAGGTTTGACCTCAGCCAGCCGCAGTTGACCACTGACGTCATGCTGACGTCATGCTGGCGCAATAATAATATTTCTGGATTTAAATTAAATCAGGAAATTCCAGAATATTATTTAAACTTCAAAAATTCATAACTTTTATTCTGTAACTCCAAATTGGACAAATTATATATGAAAAATGATCAGAAAAATCCAATCTATCCATCTGTACTATTCTCATGCATGATCAAACAAGTTAAATTGATGTTTTAAACAGAACAAGGAAAAGCACCTTAAAGGGCCATGTTTGAGTTTGAAAATTTGAATCTTTGATTCAAATTTGCTCAAACCCCTCTGGTTTTAGTTGCATTAGCCCAACACACTCATATTGCCATGTTTCATGCATGCATCATATTGTTGCACATTGTTTGGTGATGGTTGTGTATCGGTGTCCTTGCGACAGGTTCTGCCTCCGAGGAGTACCGTGATTACCCTAACGAAGAACCGTATCAGTGCATCGAACCCTCAGGCAAGCAACCAACCATTTGATCATATCGATACAATCCCA
>NW_021243927.1:0-2807 GCF_002162155.2 Triticum dicoccoides | reverse complement strand
ATATATGGTGGCTAACATACGCAAATAAGAGCGAGAAGAGAAGCAAAGGAATGGTCGTCAACTAGCAATGATCAAGAAGTGATCCTGAACTCCTACTTACGTCAAACATAACCCAGAAACCGTGTTCACTTCCCGGACTCCGCCGAAAAGAGACCATCACGGCTACACACACGGTTGATGCATTTTAGTTCGGATCTGGTGTCAAGTTATCTACAACCGGACATTAACAAATTCCCATCTGCCCATAACCGCGGGCACGGCTTTCGAAAGATAATACCCTGCAGGGGTGTCCCAACTTAGCCCATGATAAGCTCTCGCGATCAATGAAGGATATACCATCTCCCAGGAAGACCCGATCAGTCTCAGAATCCCGGTTTACAAGACATTTCGACAATGGTAAAACAAGACCAGCAAAGCCGCCCGATGCGCCGACAATCCCGATAGGAGCTGCACATATCTCGTTCTCAGGGCAACACCGGATGAGACATCCTACGAGTAAAACCAGACCTCGAGTTTCCTCGAGGGGGCCCCGCAGTCTGCTCAGTTCGGACCAACACTTAGACAAGCACTGGCCCAGGGGGGCTAAAATAAAGATGACCCTCGGGCTCCGGAAACCCAAGGGAAAAAGGGCTAGGTGAGGCAAATGGTAAAACCAAGGTTGGGCCTTGCTGGAGGAGTTTTATTCAAAGCGAACTGTCAAGGGGGTCCCATAAATCACCCAACCGCGTAAGGAACGCAAAATCCGGGAACATAACACCGGTATGACGGAAACTAGGGCGGCAAGAGTGGAACAAAACACCAGGCATAAGGCCGAGTCTTCCACCCTTTACCAAGTATATAGATGCATTAATTAAATAAGAGATATTGTGATATCCCAACATAATCCTGTCCACCATGGAGCCATCTTCAAACTTCACCTGCAACTAACAATGCTATAGGAGGGCTAAGCAAAGCGGTAACATAGCCAAGCAACGGTTTGCTAGGAAGGGTGAAAAGGTTAGAGGCTGACATGGTAGTTTGGGAGGCTTGAAGAGCAAAAGATAGGTAGCGCAGCATAGCGATAGAACAAAGCATCTAGCATAGCAATGATAGTAATGAGATCTAGGGTGACGGTCATCTTGCCTGAAATCCCGCTAGGAAGAAGAACGAGTTCATGAAGAAGATGAAGCCACGAAGACGAACCAAGCGTAGACGAACGAATCCTCACGATCGCAACGAAACGGGAACTGTCGAGAAGAAGCACACAACATGGTAAACACACCACACATATACAAGACATGATGCACAACAAGCATGATGCATGACAAAGCTACATGAAGCTACTCATGGCAAGAGATGATGCAAACAACAGCAACACAACAAAGCAAGTTTAAATGAGGCCGGAAACAACATATAACAATTCTGGTAAGTCCTCATATGCAAATTTCGAAATTGGTCCAGATCTGAATAAACCTTATGTTCAAGTTGTTAAACAGCAAGTTAATATGCACCAAGATGATTTACACGAGATTCTAGTCAAGTTACATATAAAGTTCATTAGATTTGGAGCTACGGCCTAGAAGATGTGAGCAAAACAAGTTAAACATGGCATTGATGCAAAATGCACCCAAACATCAAGCAAACACCTCAAAACAAGGATGCAACATAATAATATGAAACTACATGCAAAATCAAGCAAGTTTCATATAGAGCACACTCAAAACGGAGCAACGGTTCAACACATACACTATACAAGATATGACAACAATCTGTCCAAAACAGCAACTAGGCAGATTGCAAGCATCAAAACAATATGCTACAGCACCTCAATATGAAACAAAAGGCATGGGCATGAAGTACAGGTAAAGCATGACAAAACATGAACACTGAGCTATCTCCAAAAACTACTAGAACCTGCTCAAAAGGACATGGCAAGATTGCAAATAATAACAGTTTCAGGCATAGCAGAAATAACATCAGGTTGTAATGTTTAGAGCTACCAAACAACATGTTACAGTAACTTATCATGGCAACCAAAGGCATGGAATGAATCTACTAATTGCATAGAACAAAAGTCCCTTAATGACCATGAGCCAAAAGGGCACAAAAAATATGATGGCACCCATGTAAACATGGCAAATGATATGACAGATTCATACATGGCAGGAACAACAATAAGTAGACATGTTGGTGAGCTTGTACCACTCACCACAGAGCAATACATGTCATGACAAGGCAACCAACAGTAATAATACATGTTTATGAATCAAAGCATGTCAAGCTCAAGTTTATAGGGTGCATGGATCACTAGCAACAATCATGGCAACATCAAACTTAAGGTTAACAGGCTGACAGCAACATTATTTAGCAAGTTTGGAGCAATACTACAACAAGCTACAGCAGGCTATAAATGCAACCAGGGGCATGGATGGATAGATCATGACATGTATAACAAATCATCTTTAGTGAACATCTCCAGATTATGCATAGAATGACTTGTAGCAGCAGGTTTACTTGGCATCACGAAATAACAGATTCAGCCTAGCAAAACAGCAACAGCAAGTACCCTACTTAACAAGCTTGATGCACTCAGCACACAACTCACAAAAATACATGGATGGCACCACTGTGAAGATGGCATGACATAGATCAAAATAAATGTAGACATCAACCTCATAGCATGCACACATCAAACATGGCAAAAATGACAAATGAGCATGTTATAACAGTTTTAGCAGGTTAGCATCACATAGCACTCTTGCAATGATGATTCAGGCATCAAGCTGGACTCAAATGAACATGATGCAATGGAACGAAATGAAGTACTC
>NW_021243926.1:0-389 GCF_002162155.2 Triticum dicoccoides | reverse complement strand
AACAATGGTAAAACAAGACCAGCAAAGCCACCCGGATGTGCCGACAAATCCCGATAGGAGCTGCACATATCTCGTTCTTAGGGCACACCGGATTGTCCAAACTTCCGGTAGGCCAACCCAGAGTTGCCCCTGGTGGCCACCAGCGGCTGACAGGTTGGACCAACACTCAGAGGAGCACTGGCCCGGGGGGGGGGGGGGTAAAATAAAGATGACCCTCGGGCTCCAGAAACCCGAGGGAAAAGGCTTAGGTGGCAAATGGTAAAACCAAGGTTGGGCCTTGCTGGAGGAGTTTTATTCAAAGTGAACTGTCAAGGGGGTCCCATTCCCCCAACCGCGTCAGGAACGCAAAATCAAGGAACATAACACCGATATGACGGAAACTAGGGCGG
>NW_021243925.1:0-403 GCF_002162155.2 Triticum dicoccoides | reverse complement strand
AGACCCGTTGACTAAAACCTCTCTCACAAGCAAAACATGATCAAACCCTAGAACTCATTGAGTCTTAATCACATGATGATGTGAACTAGTTTAATGACACTAGTAAACTCATTGGATGTTGGTCACATGGCGATGTGACCTGTCAGTGTTAATCACATGGCGATGTGAACTAGATTATTGACTCTAGTGCAAGTGGGAGATTGTTGGAAATATGCCCTAGAGGCAATAATAAATTAGTTATTATTATATTTCCTTGTTCACGATAATCGTTTATTATCCATGCTATAATTGTATTGATAGGAAACTCAGATACATGTGTGGGTACATAGACAACACCATGTCCCTAGTAAGCCTCTAGTTGACTAGCTCGTTGATCAATAGATGGTTACGGTTTCCTGACCAT
>NW_021243924.1:0-427 GCF_002162155.2 Triticum dicoccoides | reverse complement strand
GAATCGTCTCGTCGTTCTGAGCAACTTTCATGTATAAAGTTTTTCCATCCGGGCTACGGTTTATTTTATATTGATTTTCTAAAGTTTAAATCATTTTTAGAATTTATTTAATTAATTTAATCAACATTATCCAGAATAGTGTCTGCTGACGTCATGATGACGTCAGCATGACGTCAGTAGTTGACTTGGTCAACCTGACAGGTGGGTCTCGATCGTCATACTCTGTTTTAATTAACTAACAGTTAATTAGGTTAATTAGTGATTAGGTTAATCTAATTATAATTAATTAACCTAATTAATTCCTTAATTAATTAATTAATTAATTTTATTATTATTATTATTTTCTCTTTTTTTTTAATCATTCTGGGCGTGGGGCCCCCTGTCATTGGCCCAGAGGGGCTTTGCGGGTGCCGGGTGTCGGGCACCA
>NW_021243923.1:0-1876 GCF_002162155.2 Triticum dicoccoides | reverse complement strand
ATGAACATAAAAAGGTTAAGGTTGCGGTTGGTTCTTTCACTGGTTATGCTTTGGTTTGGTGGAGTGAATATTGTCGGTTACACCCTGATTATATACCTACTACTTGGGATGATTTGAAACTTGCCATGCGACATACTTTCGTCCCTGCTTATTATACTCGTGACATGATTAAGAAGTTGCAACACTTAAAACAAGGTAGTGAAACTGTAACAAAATATTATGATGATTTACAAACTACCTTGTTGCATTCCTCTTTAGAAGAAAGTGAAGATGATTTTATGGATAGATTTTGGGGAGGATTAAACCGTGATATTCAAGAGATACTAATTCATGAAGAGTGTTATCCTATGGACCATTTGTTTCATCTTGCTTGCAAAGCTGAACAGGAAATAAAACGACGTGTTGACCACGAGGAGAACAAGCGCACGGTGCACATTCCAAGAGTTGATATGATTGTTCCTTCAACTACTAGGCATACTATGACAACCACATCCATTGTTGTCAGGACTACATCACCTCCACCATGTGACACATCGCCCCTGAGAGTGGCTACATCATCTGAGTTGATCATAAGAGGTAATGACAAAGGTACTGATCTTCCATCTCTACATGAGAATGATGAATGCCTTGTCAATTTGAATGCACCATCTGATGAGCTACCCATTACTTTGATCACACCACCTATTTTAGAGGACTATGTTGATAATTTGACTTTGCCATGTGATCAAACAACTGAAATACCAACAATTTTGAGTGCACCCATTGAATTAACTATTGATGCAAAAGAACCAATGTTTAATCATTTTGATATGACCTCTAATCTTGGTGATGATTCTGTGTTGAATGACTTATTGCATGTTTGCTTATTTAAGCATGTTGTAGCATGTAAATTTGATGCAAGTAAGGTTTATTCACCAATGTTGGGATGGTTTAATGATGAACATTGTCAATCTTTTGAAATGAATAAGAGCTTCACTTATATGTGCAAACTGAGTTGCAATATTTTCATGCCTTCTACTTCTTGTGCTAATTTTTTGGCTTTAGATTTTATGAGCTATGCAAGTTACTCATCTATTCATGTGTCATATATGCAAAAATCAAGGGAAGTAAAAATGGATGACATATACATATACAACATGTACACCTTGTTTCTTTTGTTAGCCACATTTCAGATTAAGCAACGCCGAGGACGGCTTTATTTTCAAGAAGGGGAGGATGATGAGGACATGACTACCTTGGATATGACCAAAAATATTGCATATATGCATATTTGTCAGGTGATTTCTAGTGCAAACTATTCAATAATCTATTTATGTTATCCAGAACAAAAATACTTCACACACTTTTGTGTTTTGTCTAATTGCAGGTGTATGAGACATTTGTACAATCCATTTATGAAGATAAGGAAGAAAGAGATGTTTATTTGCTGTCCAAAAAGTTCTCTCACGTCACTTTTGGCCCAAGAGAAGATAGAGTCCAAGTCTCTCACGTTCTGGATTCAGATTCGGACTGCACAGACACACCTGACTCAAAACGCACACAAGTTTTTCATACGGACTCCGAATTGGGTGATTCTTTTTTTGTTGGAAACTAGATTTCGTGCACTTTCCAACCCAATTGGAATCACCTTCAAATTCGTCCGGAGCGTTGAGTTGTGGACGAAACAATCTGATGCTGCAGCAGAATCCGAGTCAAACTACAAGTCCAAAGGTGTTACATCACCTCCACTTGGGCCCATTGGCCTTGTACGACCTAGATTTAGTTTTGGGCTGCCTTGGGACGTCCTCCCACCTCCTTGGCCGCCACCCCTTGCTCCTATATAAGTAGATCCATCTAGTAGCGTTTCCTTGGGATTTGTTTAGTTAAAAGTTAGCCA
>NW_021243922.1:0-1345 GCF_002162155.2 Triticum dicoccoides | reverse complement strand
TGGAGAGCAGGGAGTAAAAAAGTATAACTGCTCGGAATAAACTACAGAAGCAAAGTCATCCACAACACAACCAAGGAGATCACGACGTAAAAACAGAATCATATCATACCCACTGGAGATGAATTTATAGATTCATAAGCTAGCAATGCAGTAACACATTTTTTTGAAGGAGTAACACAAGTCTTAGATAAGCTAACTGAACTAAGTAACAGTAACTGTCCGTCTCCAATTTAGCTATTGCTTGCTCAAGCTGCAACCAAGAGCAGAGGATAAACATTGTGATTGCTGGAGATAAACTAGAGACGAAGGGTCATGTACATGACTGATGTTTGCAATGATTATTTTGGAGAATTTCCAAGAATCTGGTGGGTCTGGTTACCTTGTTCGGGCAGTGTTCCAGTGTGGAAAAGGGCCACACATCTGAAGTATGTAAGAAAGAATCTTGAGCGCAAAGCTGATGCCATGTGTGACATCTTGAGTGTAAAAAAGACTTGAGCGCAAAGCTGATGCGGCGTGTCAGATCAACGTGCACCGGGTCGGGGTGCGAGCATCTTACGAGTGCCAACGTTTGGTTCCCCATCGTCGTCGTTTGCTCAGGCTGCAACCATGGAGCACAGCTCGGGTAAAAATTCTGAACACCTGCAGATACAAATTACATACAGTCTATACAGACAGAGAATCGAATAACAGGATACAAATAAACTGAAAAGAACCCGATGCCTGAGATTGCTCTGCTAGGAAATAAACTTGAACTCGATCACGGGATACATACATACGTACGTACGTACATACATACTGTCTATACATACATACATACAGTGATCGTTTTTTCTTTCCTTCCTCGCGGCTGGAACCCTAGCCGCCATCAGGAGAGGCCATCTTTCAGCGCCGTCCTCCGGCGGCTCCCCTCCGCCGGCAACCTCGGTCGTCGGTGGTGAGGGGGGTCGCCGGATCCACGCGTGTGGATCGTTTTTACTTCCTTGTAGTCTAGGTTTTTTGGCTGTTCATCGGCCTGGATTCGGCGGTGACGATGACGGCGCTGAATAAAGATTCTTCAGATCCTTCCTTGTCACTTAAGCCCATGTCAGCCCATTCTTTTCCTCCGCTCATGCGACCTAGGCAGGGAGGCGGCGGTGGCCGATCTACACCTTTCCGGCAAGGGTCCCCTTCTCCCTTCGTTTGTTGCAACGATGATGGGAGGGAGTGGGGATCTCACTGCTTCGTCTTGATGGCAGTAGGGCTAGGAATATTTAGGATCTCACTGCTTCGGCTTGATGGCAGTGGGGATCTCACTGCTTCGGCTTGATGTGGTTGTGCGTGTCAATACTCCAACTCCATTTTCAA
Organism: Triticum dicoccoides; assembly: GCF_002162155.2. Classification (NCBI taxonomy): domain Eukaryota; kingdom Viridiplantae; phylum Streptophyta; class Magnoliopsida; order Poales; family Poaceae; genus Triticum; species Triticum dicoccoides. The sequence continues at coordinate 1 of NW_021243922.1, read as the reverse complement.
C
>NW_021243921.1:0-399 GCF_002162155.2 Triticum dicoccoides | reverse complement strand
AAATTTTTTGGAGTTTCAGAAGTATGGCTTGTCGACAGATTGCTACAGACTGTTCTGTTTTTGACAGATTTTATTTTTTATGCATTGTTTGCTTGTTTTGATGAAACTATGGATCGTATCGGGGGGTGCAAGCCATGGGAAAGTGATAACACAGTACCTATAATGCAAAATAAAATTTGAATTGATTTTGAACAGTACTTTTAGTAGTAAATTGTTTTGTTATAGTAACGGATGTCACGAAGGTTTTGTTGAGTTTTGTGTGATTGAAGTTTTCAGGTTTTGGGTGTGATGACAATGGATGAAGGAATGAAGAGATGCAAAGGCCTAAGCTTGGGGATGCCCAAGGCACCCCAAGGTAATATCCAAGGATACTCAAGCGTCTAAGCTTGGGGATGCCCC
>NW_021243920.1:0-2120 GCF_002162155.2 Triticum dicoccoides | reverse complement strand
ACTAGCTAAAGGTCAGATGACGATATGTGTTGGAAGTATTTCCAAGGTTGATCAAATATCGTACGCTCCCTCTACCATCGAGATTGGTATTAAAACCTAAATAATTGTTATTTGGTGTTTGCGTTGAGCATAGACATGACTGGATTATGTCTATCGCAATACGGTTATTCATTTAAGGAGAATAATGGTTACTCTATTTGTTTGAATAACACCTTCAATGGTCTTGCACCTAAATGAATGGTTTATTGAATCTCGATCGTAGTGATACACATTTTCATGCCAAAAGATAGTAATGATAGTACCACCTACTTGTGGCACTGCCACGTAAGTCATATCAGTATAAAACGCATGAAGAAGCTCCATGTTGATGGATCTTTGGGCTCACTCGTTTTAAAAAAAATGAGACATGCGAACCATGTCTATTGGTGTATATGCATGAAGAAACTCCATGCAAATGGACCGTTTGGACTCACTTGATTTTGAATCACTTGAGATATGCAAATCATACCACATGGGCAAGATGACTGAAAAGCCTCGTTTTCAGTAAGATGGAACAAGATAGCAACTTGTTGGAAGTAACACATTTTGATGTGTGCAGTCCAATGAGTGTTGAGGCATGCAGTGAATATCGTTATGTTCTTACTTCACAAATGATTCGATTAGATGTTGAGAATATTTACTTGATGAAACACAAGTCTGAATTATTGAATGGTTCAAGTAATTTCAGTGTGAAGTAGAAGATCATTGTGACTAGAGGATAAAATGTCTATGATATGATCATAGAGATGAATATCTGAGTTAGGAGTTTTGGCACACAATTAAGACATTGTGGAAATTGTTTCGCAATTAATACCGCCTGGAACACCATAGTGTGATGGTGTGTCCGAACATCATAGTTGCACCCTATTGGATATGGTGCGTACCATGATGTCTCTTATCGAATTACCACTATTGTTCATGGGTTAGGCATTAGAGACGACCACATTCACTTTAAATAGGGCACCACGTAATTCCGTTGAGATGACACCGTATGAATTATGGTTTAGAGAAACCTAAGCTGTCATTTCTTAAAAGTTTGGGGCTGCGACGCTTATGTGAAAAAGTTTCAGGCTGATAAGCTCAAACCCAAAGCGGATAAATGCATCTTCATAGGACACCCAAAACAGTTGGGTATACCTCCTATCTCAGATCCGAAAGCAATAAGGGATTGTTTCTGGAATCAGGTCCTTTCTCAAGGAAAAGTTTCTCTCGAAAGAATTGAGTGGGAGGATGGTGGAGACTTGATGAGGTTATTAAACCGTCACTTCAACTAGTGTATAGCAGGGCACAAAGAGTTGTTCCTATGGCACCTACACCAATTGAAGTGGAAGCTTATGATAGTGATCATGAAACTTCAGATCAAGTCACTACCAAACCTCGTGGGATGACAAGGATGCGTACTACTTCAGAGTGGTACGTAATCCTGTCTTGGAAGTCATGTTGCTAGACAACAATGAACCTACGAGCTATGGAGAAGCGATGGTGGGCCCGGATTCCGACGAATGGCTCAAAGCCATATAATCCGAGAAAGGATCCATATATGAAAACAAAGTGTAAACTTTGGAAGAACTACTTGATGGTCGTCAGGCTGTTAGGTACATATGGATTTTAAAAGGAAGATGGACAATGATGGTAAGTATCACCATTAAGAAAGCTCGACTTGTCGTTAAGATGTTTTCCGACAAGTTCAAGGAGTTGACTACGATGAGACTTTCTCACTCGTAGCGATGCTAAGAGTTTGTTGGAATTATATTAGCGATTACTGCATTATTTATGAAATCTTGCAGATAGGATGTCAAATCATTGTTTCCTCGACGATTTTCTTGAGGAAAGGTTGTATGTGATACAACCGGAAGGTTTTGTCAATCCTGAAAGATGCTAATAAGTATGCAAAGCTCCAGCAATCCTTCTAAGGACTGGAGTAAGCATCTCGGAGTTGGAATGTACGCTTTGATGAGATGATCAAAGATTTTGGGTTTATACAAAGTTTATGAGAAACTTGTATTTCCAAAGAAGTGAGTGGGAGCACTATAGAATTTCCGATGAGTATATGTTGTTAACATATTGTTGATCGGAAATGA
>NW_021243919.1:0-986 GCF_002162155.2 Triticum dicoccoides | reverse complement strand
AGCGGGCTTGCGGGGCGAGGCGGCGGCACTGCTCGGGAGGCGGCGACGCGGCTCGGCTTGGGCCGCCGGGCGGCGGGGTTTAGTGGTGGTGGCGGCGGGGTGGCGCAGTATATAAGGGGGGAGGTGGCTTGGAGGAGGGGGCAAGGCGGCGGCGGTGGAGGAGTCCGGCTTGGACTCCGGTCCGAGTCAGGGCGGCGGCGCGCGCGACTCCGCGCGGGAGACGGCGGCGGCGGCGGCGGTTGGGCCGGCCCGGCTGGGTTTGGCCTAGTCGGCGCTTGGGAGTTCTTTTTTTTTAAATAATTTCACCGAACAGAAAATAAATCCTAGAAAATAAAATAAAAATCTAAAAATGCCAAAATAAATTTTCACCGTCTAAATAAAATATTTAGAACAAGATGAACATTTTCTTGGCCATAAATGCAGTTTTGAAAAACGTGCAATTTTTCTAATGCAAACAAAATTGCAATAACATCCAAATAAAATCAAATAAATGATTTTAATATTTTTCCTCCAATATTTCATTTACTTTGGAGAAGTCATATTATCTCCTCTCATATATTTTTAATTATGAAATATTTTTGGAGAGGAAAATAATTAAAACCAAAATCCTTGTTTCACTATTTGATAAAAATCAAATAAGGAAACTGGGAAATCCCCAACTCTCTCTGTGGGTCCTTGAGTTGCTTAGGATTTCGAGGATTGCTGGACGAAAATACAATAAAATATGATATGCAAGAGTGACCTATGTATAACATTCCAAATTGAAAATTTGGGATGTTACAACCCCGCTAACCACGGGGTTTGACCTCCCCTGGATCCCTAACGTGTGGGCCCAGGCCCCTGCTTAATTAGTGTTAGTTTGGTAGGCTTAATTAGCTTAGTTAATTAGATGAACCACTGACAAGTGGGCCCAGTCCTGCTAACATTTTAGATAGGGTTAGTTTAACACTAATCAACTCGGTTAACTAACTAAGTCACTAACTAGT
>NW_021243918.1:0-1102 GCF_002162155.2 Triticum dicoccoides | reverse complement strand
TAGTGAGACTGAAGTCTCTCTGCAAAAACATAAAATAGGCAAACGTGAGTACAAATGTACCCAGCAAGACTTACATCAGAACTAACTACATATGCATCATTATCAACAAAGGGGTGGTGGGGTTTAACTACAGCAAGCCAGCTTTGACTCGGTGGCTATCCTAAACTACGACTGCAAGCGACTCTTTTGAGGTGGCGCACACGAGTCCACATATTCACCATATCAATACACCACTATGGATCCGCTCCCGTCTCCCTACGAGAACGCCATCCATAGCACTCACGCTTATCTTGCGTATTTTAGAGTATCCACTTTCACTTGTCTATGAACTGATATAAGCAACCCAGAAGTCCTTTACCGCGGACACGGCTATTCGAATAGATCATATTAACCCTGCAGGGGTGTACTTCTTCACACACGCTCTCACCACTTACCGCCGTTTACACGACATGTACTCGGCAACCTTCAAGCGGAAGCCCAACATGGGTGTCGGCCACGGCCTGCCTAAACACTCAAGTCTCTAGTCCAGGTTTATCGCCTATTCGGGTTCCATCCATGAGGAGATCCGGCCGGAGTTTCGCTCACAGCCCCAAACGATGTGAACAGGGTTCCGTGACACCAAACGGGCGCCCGGTTTACACGGCCACGTGCCTACCGCATCACAGCCCACCCCTACGGTCAGCGCTGTGCACGGCCTCCAGCATACTACAAACACCAGAAACTACTTGCAACTCCTGGACAGAGGACAAGGGTGATTAAGAAGCCGAGAGGGTCCATTGGTTTCGGGCCCAATGCGTGGTAGTAGCTGAATCATGGATCACAAACACAGAACTCAGTTCCTGAGGACGGCTGCAATGAGACAACCCACCATGTACTCCTACATGGCCTCTCACCGCTACCTTTACCAAATCGTGTTCACACACTTAGCTCACACACAGTAGGACATGTTCACACACCTCTGATTCATCCCCGATGAATCAGACCTGACTCAACTCTAAGCAGTAGCAGGCATGACAAACAAACATGAATGAGTAGGCACAACAGGGCTCAAACAACTCCTACTCATGCTAGTGGGTTTCATCTATTTACTGTGGAATGACAG
>NW_021243917.1:0-432 GCF_002162155.2 Triticum dicoccoides | reverse complement strand
AGACCCCTTGAGGCGGAGCTTCGTGCATGTATGGAGGGTATATCACTTGCTTTACAACGCAGTGATCTGCCTGTTGCTTTGGAGTTGGATTCCCTTGAGGTGGTTTCTCTCATATCAAGCTCGGACACAGATCGATCTGTTTACTCTTCAATTGTTAGAGAGATTAAGTACCTTATGGGTCTTCGGAAAACCTGTATCTCTCATGTCGCCAGAACACAAAATAAAGGTAGTGATAGCTTAGCTAGTTTTGCTAGAACCCAAGGTAGGACCATGACCTGGTTAGGTGCTGGTCCAGTTGAAGTAGTGGAGATAGCTTTGAATGATTGTAAGGATGTCGTGATTGAGTAATATAATGCTATTTCCCCCGCAAAAAAAGGGGGGTAGGTTGGATGGTGGTGCATTGAATTATTTCGTTTGAAATATCTATCTATC
>NW_021243916.1:0-815 GCF_002162155.2 Triticum dicoccoides | reverse complement strand
GGGTTTCCCCTCTGGTCCTTGGCTCCCATGGCTTGGGAGGGGCGAGAGCCCCTCCGAGATTGGATATATCTCTCTGTTTCTGCGTTCTCAGATTCTACCCCTTCACCGTTTCCTTTATATCTGGAGATCCGTAACTCCGATTGGGGTGAATCTTTCGCCCAAATCTTTCTCATAAAATTAGCTTTCTTGCACTAGAAGAAGAGTGTCAACCGCCTTACGGGTGGCCCATGAGATCCCAGGCCGCGCCCAGGGGGAGGGCGCGCCCCCTGTCTCGTGGCCACCCCGGACACCGTTTCACGTTGATTTTACTTCCCAAAAATCATAAATATTCCAAAAAAATCTCCGTCCGTTTTTATCCCGTTTGGACTCCATTTGATATTGGGTTTCTACGAAACAAAAAACATGCAACAGACAGGAACTGGCACTGGGCACTGGATCAATATGTTAGTCCCAAAAAATAGTATAAAAAGTTGCCAAAAGAATATAAAAGTTGAATAATATTGGCATGGAACAATGAAAAATTATAGATACGACGGAGACGTATCAGCATCCCCAAGCTCAATTCCTGCTCGTCCTCGAGTAGGTAAATGATAAAAAGATAATTTTTGATGTGGAATGCTACCTAGCATAATTTTGATCATATGTCTAATCATGGCATGAATATTAAGATACGAGTGATTCAAAGCAATAGTCTATCATTTGACATATAAACAATAATACTTCAAGCATACCAACCAAGCAATTATGTCTTATCGAAATAACATAGCCAAAGAAAGCTCATCCCTACAAAATCATATAGTCTGGCTATGCTCCAT
>NW_021243915.1:0-1064 GCF_002162155.2 Triticum dicoccoides | reverse complement strand
GTGGGCAGAAAAATAAGTGGGCTGGCTACACTGGGCCACAGAGCTCGGCCTATGTACGAAAATTCTTTTTCTAATAGACAAACACATAAGGATTTAGTACCACCTCGGATAGTAAAAGAAATTCTTTTCGGCTGTGAACGGATGAAAAAATTGGTGAAACGCACATTTGGTTTTAATGTGATGATGAACTTCTATTAATTTGGTCACTTCTATATTCATGATGTTCTGTGATGTTCTGTAATGGTTTTTGACACACTTAATTATATATAATGCACGCAAATGAACCGACAAGGGATGTACGGCGATAGACGCACCTCCGAGTATATTAAGGGCGTGCATAACTTTTTCGAAGTGGCTGAGGCAAATATGCAGAATGGTTTTATGTGTTGTCCATGCCCTAGATGTGACAATACGAAGTCTTACTCTGACTAAAAAACCCTTCACATCCACCTGCTTGCGAAGGGTTTCATGCCACACTATAATGTTTGGACCAAGCACGGAGAAATAGCGGTTATGATGGAGGACAACGAAGAAGAAGAGCATGATGATAACTATCTGCCCCCTGAATATGGTGATTCTGCAATGGGGGAAGCTAAAGATAAAGAAGAACCAGACGATGTGACCGATGATGATTTTCGCCGGGTCATTGTTGATGCAAAGAGACAATGCCAAAGTGAAAAGAAGAACTTGAAGTTCGATCGCTTGTTAGAGGATCACAAAAAAGGCTTGTACCCCAATTGCAAAGATGGCAACACAAAGGTCGGTACCACACTGGAATTGCTGCAATGGAAGGCAGGCAATGGTGTATCTGACAACGGATTGGAGAAGCTACTAAAAATATTGTAGAAATAGCTTCCAAAAGATAACGAATTGCCCGGCAATACGTACGGAGCAAAGAGGGTTCTATGCCCTCTAGGATTGGAGGTGCAGAAGATACATGCATGCCCTTATGACTGCATCCTCTACCGCTGTGCGTACAAGGATTTAAACACATGCCCGGTATGCGGTGCATTGCGGTATAAGATCAGACGAGATGACCCTGGTGATGTTGATGGCGAGCGCCC
>NW_021243914.1:0-390 GCF_002162155.2 Triticum dicoccoides | reverse complement strand
GCCAGGAGATGAGCGGCCCCAGGTCCAGTATGAGGCCCTGAGGCGCGATGCTCAGGAGGTCCCCTTTAGCGCGCAAGCGGCCACCGAGAGGTAATAAAGGAAGGCAACGTTGCCGCCATAGGGCCGCATCAAGTGAGAATTTCGCGTTGTAACGATCAGTTTTTCCAAGCGCGAGACTTATCTTGGTAATCTGGAGTTGTCCCCTTGCGTTGCGCCAGACTTGAGCGTCGGCAGCCATGGCACAGCTAGGTTAGGCCCGTGCGAGCCTCCCCATTATTCCCTGCACTCTCCTTCATGATCTACGTCCTCGGGTCCCGGCCCTCGAGCGAGCTCAGCCACCGCTGGTATGCCAGGTCATGATGTCGTGGTCAAGGCCAGGGGGTGAGGGCT
>NW_021243913.1:0-1509 GCF_002162155.2 Triticum dicoccoides | reverse complement strand
CCCTAAATTTTTTATGTGCTCAAATTTGCCCCTAAAAAGCATTTTAAGTCACAGGAATGCCCTTCCAGCTGGTCAAAGTTGTTTGATCAAAACTTTGAAATTCATAACAAATTCATATGAACTTAGAAGAATGCAAAATAAGATATCAAAATGCTCATAAAAACAACACCTATATGCACATGCCATTTACGTTCATGGCAAAAGCACTCTTTAAAGCTTTTTAGGGTTTATAATATTAAAAAACAATTTAGGGTGAATTCAAATAAATGCACATGTAGGTGAGGAGCGTAAATGACATGCGCGTATAGGTGATGTTTTTATGAACATTTTGATATCTTATTTGCATTTTTCTGACTTCGTATGAATTTTCAAAGTTTTGGTCAAACAAATTTGACCAGATGAAAGGGCATTCCTGCGACTTAAAATGCTTTTTAGGGGCAAATTTGAGCACATCAAAAATTTAGGAGTAAATCTGAGAGTGTGCGCAAATTAGGGGCATAAATGTAAATGTCCCAAATTATATCCCATCTAGCATTATCCAGAACATACCTCGATGAATCTGCCAAGGTTAGGTCTGCCCCCAACGATATCATAGTTCTTGATGCCAGAATAGGATATCTGAAGCCTTTCGATGAATGGCACATATGCAATGTCAACCTAGAAAGAATATATATCACAGCAAAACCATGTATTTCAAAAACACAATTCTTCTGAAATCTTCTATGAGGTTTGGCCATGGACAAGAGGAAAGGGAACCCCTGATGTAGTGACGTACACATACCAGACTGAACTGGTCAAGGAAGAATGGGCCATCGCTGAACTTCCCTAGGGCAGCTTCTATTTTATCAACAGCGGCAACTAATGATAGATCAAACAAGGTGAAATGTGAGCACAAACTGCATGCAGCCTTTCAATATAGAACATCTCAAACAAACAAACATGTTGTAAGTAGTGCACTGTTCTTCTGTTTTTGTTTACCAACTTCGTCGGTCACATCTCCCTTGGAGCGTAGGCATGAGAAGAAAGCGCTGGCATTGAAACTGTCACTGTACGCAAGGAGTTCCTCAGCAAACTTCTTCTTTGCAGAATCCTAGTGGTTCACCACATCAGGAATGCAAACTTCAGTTCCACTGAAAACAAGGAACATGTGTATGTGTCTCTTACATGAGGGAGCAATTCTGGGCCATCGAAATTGTCGTCGATGTACTTAAGCAGATTCAGGCTCTCTCCTTTCACTTGCTTGTTGTACTCCAGGGCAGGTACCTGTATATCCAACATAAAGAGATGTGTGCATGAAAAGAAATGATAAATACTACTCCCTCTTTCCCGAAATAACTGTCTCAACCATACTATAATTTTATACTAAAGTTAGTACAAAGTTGAGACACTTATTTTGGGACAGAGGGAGTATATCACATATATACAACTCCCCCGTTCCTAAATATAAGTATTTTTAGACGTTTCAAATGTACTTCAACATACAGATGTATGCAGACATATTTTAGAGTA
>NW_021243912.1:0-3917 GCF_002162155.2 Triticum dicoccoides | reverse complement strand
GCACCGGCGAGATGCAGCTTCCGTGCCGGGAAGGACATGGCAGAAGGTAGATCTATCCCAAGATGCACAAGTCATGGTAAATAATACCGTAAAGAAGACCTCCGGGCAGAGAAGATCATCTCAAGATCAAGACCCAGGCTGCCCGGAAGCTACCTTTCCTGGCATGGTGTTTCTCCATGTCGCTGGCAAGCTCAGGGCCAGCAAGCCCAAGCTCCGTCCACCGCTTCGCCTGCACCTGCTTGTCAGGAGTCGGCCGACAGGTGGCGGGCGCATAGGCGGTTAGGTAGAGGTTGTTGGGGCACGTGTCAATCCACCGTCTGGAAGAACAACTTTATTGACATTCGTCCACACGCGTGTCACAGTAACAAAAGGTAGCCACCATTATGTTTCTCGTGGAAACACAAATTTGCTTCTGCGAGAAGCACAACTAGTGTCTCTGCAAGAAGCACATATTTACTTCCACAAGAAGCACAACCAATGGTTCCGTCAGAAGCACAGTTTGTGCTTCCATGAGAAGCACAACTGTGCTTCAACTGTGCTTCTTGAAAGGGAAAAGCAAAACCCATGCTTGTATGAGAAACATAGTGATTCCGCGAGAAGCACAACATGTCTTTCCCTAAAAAAACACAACATGTGCTTTCAGAAAAAACTGAAAACCACAACCGTGCTTTCGGGCTCCCTTCTTTTCTTTTGGTTTTCTTGGTATTCTTTTTTTACACGGTTTTTGTTTTTGGAACTTTTTGGTATTCATTTCTTCCTATTTTGAGATTTTCTTTTCTGGTTTATGGGATTTTCACGAAAAAAAGTTCATTGAAACATATTAACATGAGATTTAATTTCGACCATGCAGACGCGAAATATGCAATGCTGAAAATGATTTGGTATAAACACATGGTTCCAAAGATAAAACGTTTTGAATAAACGAATCTACCAAAAAAAAGGGGAAAACTCTCAGGTTGTGACAAGTGGCACATGCAATGCATCCACTTGTCAGCACCTTAAGAGATGGGGAATGACCTTTGAAAAGGGTGACCCTTATCGAGTGATTTCGTATTTTCTAATGATATTATAAAAACATACTTTTTTCACAGATATTACAAGCAATTGTATTAAAATCTAATGTTATTGGGCCACATTGGGACGACCCATATAGGGGGAGTATCATGCCCGGTCCTAGGGGTGTGCAACCTGTGCCCCCGCACAGGGCCCCCAAGTTTTAGGGCCTCAAAATTTGTATGCGTTAGTATTAGTTTCATTAGCGATAGGATGATGGGCCTCATGTTCTGTCCTCGCTCTGGCCTGCTGTCCCGATCGCGACCCTCTTCTCTCCGCTTCTCACGCCTCTCATCTCATCAGCTGCGTCCTAGCGATCAATCGACATCGACGGATCAAGATTCACTCAGGAAAAAAAATAGCGATCGAAGCGTCTCTTCTCTCCCTTCGTTTCTTCGTGCAGGTCGAGCACACGACATGGCCTGCCGCACACTGTGCGGACGTGGCCAATTGTGCAAGTTAGAGAGATCTTATAGCTATGATGATAGGAAGCGACAATTTGCTGCAGAGGTACATCAAGTGTACATACCTGGAACACCACGCCGCACGCGTTCCTGTACGGCCCGTGGGTGCGAAGGTTGGTGACGAAGTTGAGCGACCTGATGACGACGTTGCCGTTGAAGTGGTTGTAGTGGCCTTCCACACTCGTCAGGTATTCGTCCCGCTGCAGACGAAACCGCATGCACACGCGAAACAAGTGGCTTGTGAACTCATCCACAACATGCACACACGGAGACTAATGATTAGTTAGGCAACTAATACAATGGCGGTGGACTACCCGTTGTTAGTTAGAGTAATTGGCACCGTGGTCATGCCGCCTTTCCATCCCCTGAGTGAGCCGTCCCCTGGATATATCGTCCCTAGAGCTCGATCTCCTCCCGGTCTTTCCGCATGTACGTTACGCGAATGGCGTGAACGGCGCGGCAGTGGCGGACGGCGACCTAGACAATGCGTGTCACCTCGCCCACCATGCCTATCCTTTCTGGCGTTGCCGCCGCCGCCGCCGCAAGGGCCCATCCTCACAACCTCTCCGGCCTGCATCTCATCTCACACCAGAAACATGCAATCATAAATCAACCAACATAGCTAGCTAGCGAGACAGATCGAATCGGAGATCTCTTGCCACTGCGGACGGATTCGTCCACCTCGCGCAACTTGCCAGGCCTCCCTCAATCCACCTTCTTGTCCAACTCTCTTCTGGCTCCGCGGGCTCCTGCTCCTGTGACCTATCCTGCCATTCGCCACAACCGTGATCCACCTCTGCGGCCATCGTCTTCTCCAACTATTGCTCCGTCGCCGTCGCCCAGCCCCAAGCGCCCAAAGTCCTAAGTCGCACGTGCACCCCGCACGCGGATGAACGACCCCCTCTAGTATATATAGATAGAAGAGATGGTCTTGCTCTTAGATAAAGAAGGCATGGATGGCATGGCGAAGAGAACGAGGATGGCGTGGAACGCTGACGTGGCGCATTAATTCCAGACCCCTGCTGGACAGCCGCCGGTGGGCATCCCTAGTAGGTGACGCCTATCCGTTTCGTCCGCTTGTTTCCAGCTAAGGGAATTACTACGTGTTCATGGTGGCACACGCTTCTAACAACTTAAGAACCAATGATGTATCAACTTCCTTTCCTCTTCTCCTCCTCCCTCTATATCCCTCTCTGATTAGCTAATTTACAATGTTTATATCAGATGTTAGTAACAAAGTTCAGTCATTAATTTTTTTTTGCTGAGTTGTCTGATTTCATAATCAAGAGAATGTAGACAAGTGTTCAGTATGGCTATTAAGTTCCCTACCATGGCTCCTAAAGTTTAGATCACACTGGACTACAGAATTTTCTCATCTTAATTTTGTTATGGAGCTGCAGCTCCTCTTCTATAGTGTGACCACACCTGACAACTCCTCTTGTTATGCAGATTACTGAAGTTTCGTTGATCCATAAGCCGATTGAAGGGACTAGCAGGTAGTGCTTGGCAGCACGCCGCGCTTCGTTGATTCGTTTGAAATTTGCTTTCATGGAGTTCTTCAAAAATGTTGTATGTTTTGCATGCGTGTATCTTTATACCGAGGGAATGAAGCATGTATGTTGCTCTGTTCGACAGCAAACTGAACATGTATGGTAGCATGTGTGCTGCTCCTTTCGACAGCATTTTGATCTAATTCAGTTCACCAAAACTGAAAGTGTGTGTTGTTTTTGTCATTTTGATCTAGACCTTTATAAACAAAATTACACTAGGAAGTAAGAATAAACCTGAATGGTGATCTAGGAAAAATTCAGTTCCGATATGTTATGCCTTTCTAAACAAAATTCAGAGATACAAATATTCTGATCCTGTCGGTAGAATAAACTGCAATACATGCTCTGTTCCTGATATTCTTGACAGCAACAAAACTGCAATAATTATTGAGTGGAGGAAACATGCAATATATTGTTGTCCATGTATAACCATTTTGCATTTTCCTGATGCATTTCTAGAATATTTATTTATTTTCGTTGCTCTATATTTATTCGTAGTAAGATTTCAATTTTGAGTCATGTAGAACAAGGTATAACCTGGTAATGTAGCTATGCAATTCCAAAGTTTGTCATCCAAACAGGATTTGGTATTGAAATCTCAGAGGCATTTCAAGGGCCAATTCATTGGACAACCAAACAGGTGAATTCGTATTCGTTCCATTTCAGTTTCCTCATTGATTTGGAATTCAGACCAATTCAATACAGAGCTCTCCAATGGAGACATCCAAACAAAGCGTAAGGGAATTACTACGTGTTCATGGTGGCACACGCTTCTAACAACTTAAGAACCAATGATGTATCAACTTCCTTTCCTCTGTTTCTACAAAACCTTCCAAGTCAGTTATCTATT
>NW_021243911.1:0-639 GCF_002162155.2 Triticum dicoccoides | reverse complement strand
AGGGGACTGGTCGGTGGCGAAGGTGGGTGGCGGCGAGGGGATGGGTGGAAGAGGTGGAAGGGGATCGGCGGTGTTGGGTGGAATCGATGGGGGCGGAATCGATGGGGGCGGCGGCGCACGGAGGATGGCGCGGCTAGGGTTTGGACGAGAGCTGCGCTGATTCGGGAGGGGGATGAGAGGGATGAGGGTAGAGGGGGTGGGGGAAGAGGGCTTCCATCGGATCCAGGCCTATCCAACGGTGGTCGGGCATGATCCGCGTGAGGTGCTCGTGGACCAATCAGAATGCAATAAAGGCCTTGATGATTTTATGACCATATAAATAGGTCGTAAATGATTAAAAATAAGTTCTTTTGCAGGAGAAAAGCATTTTTCGTTGTTGAAGTATAAAAAATAGTTTTGTTGTGACGAACCTACCAACTCTATGTATTAGACCAAATTGTATGTATAATTGACCAAATGATTTTATGTAAAATGCTTTTGATCCACGAAAAATTCATTTTCCATTTTTTCGAGTGCCCAAAATGAGTTTTTTTTGTGAAGGACCTATCATATATTTGTTGTAAAATTAGACCTAATCAATTTTATAAAATACTAGGCCATATATAATGCACAATTGACAAAATGGTTGGGTGTCAAAAA
>NW_021243910.1:0-803 GCF_002162155.2 Triticum dicoccoides | reverse complement strand
TTTGGACTTTGTTTGATATGGATTTCTATGAAACAAAAAACATACAAGAAACATGAGCTGGCACTGGGTACTAGATCAACATGTTAGTCCAAGAAAATCATATATATTTGCCGAAAGTATGTAAAAAGTAGTAAAATATTCACGTACAATAATGAAAAATTGCAGATATGACAGAGACATTTCACCATGCACCCAGACACGTAAAATACCCGACTGGAGTCGTCTTCAAGATCGCAATGGGATGAGCTTGACGCCCCTCCGCGGGTAAACTTGTCCCTTTCACTGGGCTCCAAGGCGCGAGCCTCATATTTTGGACTCAGAGATGGCCCACGCAGGTGCTCCCCTGGGATAAAGAGTGGCACTCTCCGGAGAGTCAGACCACGCGTCAGCGTCGTCACTCAAGTTTTATGGCATGTCCTCTCTCGGAACTCACATCTATCTCTCCTGAGAGACATACGATTTCCACTAGGTTTTTCCCAACGATCAACACTATCCGATCACTCAGAAACCCTTTAGTCTAAAATCCATTGCGGTTTCACTTCAGGCACAGTGGTCACCACTTGGCATCGGACTCCGAGTGCCCCCGAAGCACTCTGACCAAACCAACGGCTCAGTTCACTCGTCCTACAAATCCCAACCGATTGGGGGCAGGAGGTAATGATGGGGTCACCTACTACTAGGGTCAAGGACCTGACATGTAAGGCCCACCTAGTGCCGTACACCATCATTGGAAGGTCCTTGGACCACATGCGCATTCTGATGCGCACCACAACAAATCCACTCGGATACACCCACGGCACTCG
>NW_021243909.1:0-660 GCF_002162155.2 Triticum dicoccoides | reverse complement strand
GAGAAGAAAGAGAAGTTGAAAACACAAGGTGAATCCTTGCAATGATTAGATGGATCTTCGCGATGAAATAAATTGAGAGAGCTTGGAACTCCGGAAAAGAAAAGATGAAACAATTGAAACCAAGAATTTTGATGAGGCTCCGGAATAAGGAATTAATCACTTGGATGAAACAAGAATAAGAATTACATTATGCTTATCCTTCACCAATTAAATTGATGACAATCAACGGATTTGGCATATTACTTATTCTCGTAGAAAAGATTAAGAGAGATATAACATAAACTTGGGAAGATCTTCAACGAACCACCGTAAGAATTGAAACAACGAATAAATTGATATGATAAATGAAGGAAGAAGAATCTTGAACGAACCACCGTAAGAATTGAAAAGGAACGATTAAAACATGAAGAAGCACCAGGTAGAATAAGCAATTAAATGAAGATGCTTGAGAGAATTTAGGTACATGAGAACGAAGAGATCACGAGCTGATAAGAGAATACTTGAGTGATGCACCGGTGAGATTTGGGGAACGAGAGCTGACAGCTGAGAATGAATAAATCTTAGATGATTGGCTTCGGATAATCAAACTGAACAGAATATTGAATTGCTCCGGATGGGTGAAAAGAAATCTCACAATCGAAAATAATTATGAGAGGATGG